>NC_030683.2:64374763-64649763 GCF_000004195.4 Xenopus tropicalis
ATGATGTATAGTTATATGTGTATAATAATAACCCAAGTTATTACTTATTCCTTCTACAGGGTTGCTTTTTCCTGTCATGTGACTGGGGTGGGAGTGTGCGGTTGGGTGAGTGTTACAGGTTTTATCTATTTATTCACTGATTTTACTTGTATATATGGTCTTGATAAAGGTCTTAGGTGGAGACCGAAACGTTGGCCTGTTTTAATACTATGATACAATAAAAGTAACGTTTTATCCTCAAAAGATCCTGGTGTGCACCTTATATCTTTGGATTTTTGGATAGTTTGATACATGGAGGTAGCACCCAGGTAATCTGCATTGCAGGTTTGGTGTGCTGAAAGTGTTTTGGACTGTATATATATATATATATATATATATATATATATATATATATATATATATATATATATATATATTGCAAGATTTAAACACAAACAGGTTTGCCTACCTGCATGTTAAATGGTATGTCATTTGTTATGTAGTTCAAGTGGCCATGAATTAATTGTGTTGAGATCCTTGTCTAAGGAAAACATATTGGGCTAGGTCAAATCAATGAGAAAATGTTATTTTATGGTTTATCACATGAAAACTTATAGGTGATATTAATCTCATTTTGTCCTGATTCAGTTCCAGTTACGTTGCAACAGAGTTTTTATGCGATAAACAGTGAGGCGAGTTTTCTTATTGTATTGCATCTGGCTCTATGGGACAATCTAGAACTGAATTAGGAGATACGTTTTTTCTTATTGAATTGAATATGACCCATTGCTGTGTCTCGCGATAAATTTCTACTACCATGGGTGATAAATCTCCCTGAAATGCCTTCCCACTGGCAACATTGTCAACTGCCGGTGGAAAGGCATACACATTGCTAAATCACTGAAGAAATCACCTTGCGATGAAAACTTTGGGTGACTTAGCGATGCGTATGCCTTCCCACCAGCGGAGGCAATAATGTGAACAACTTCAGAAAATTAAATGCTGCCTATGTTTTCCCATCTGCAATAGAATCCATAAAAGATTTGTCCATGGCGACAAATCTCCCAGTGTGCCATCACCCTTAAATGCACTTTTTTAAGCAGTCTTTCATCTGGTCATAATTTTTATTTGAGAAAACAATTTCTCAGCGAGGTTACTGTTATTATCGCCTTTTAGTACATATTTTTCAATTCAGCTACTCTTTTATTCATCATTCAGTTTTTAATTCAAACCACTGCCTGATTGCTAGGGTAATATAGACCCTGGCAACAGATAGCTGTTGAGATTCCAGACTGGGGCACATCTGAATATAAAGCTAAATAATTTAAAAAAACACAAAAGATAAAAAAAATTAAGATCAATTGCAAATTGTCTCAGAATATCCATCTTCTTTATGCTAAAACCTAATTTAAAGAACAAAAAAAACCTTTTGTATAAATCATCTATATTCTGCCATAATTTCAGTTAAATCATTAAGAGGGTTTGTCAGCTCTGTAAAATATTTATGACAGCATTACTGTAAAATAACCTTTCAATATTAGGAGAAATACATCTTTTTCCCTACATAACAGAGCATCAATTCTGTAATAATATTTAATGGGTATATAGGCAGATTTTGTGTGCAGTATTAGTGTGTACATGGATCAGAAACCTGTGTAGTGAGGGGCACATTCCTGTAAATACATAGGTGCCATTTAATTTCAGGTAAAGTATGAATCCTACCCCGCTGCAGTTACACAAAAGAAATTGAGCACTTTTGAGTTGCCCTTAGCAACCTAATTGCATCAGTACATTGCACACAGGAGCCAAAGTAACTGAATTTTGATGAAAAGGCGGCGGTAATTTACGGCATCACAAAATTAGTTGCCGTGGTGACGGGTTAATTACATCTCAAATTAACAAAGCAAGTGTGGTGAAATTAAATATAAATCATATTTTCTGCATAAATTATAGGGGTTGATTAGACCGGGGCTATGGGAGAGAGAAAGGTTGGCCCACAGAGGGCCTGTGTAGGATTGACTTAAGTCGAGTTTTCAAGTGACATAGTATAAGTCTGCTAGCCTTGCTCACACATACACACAGTTGAATCCTCCTCTGTTTACAGTCACAGCTTTCCCCTACTGGGAGAATGCAGTTATTTGTTACTCAGACTTGCTACTAATTTCTTAAGCAAAATTCATACCTTTTTTTTTTAGAAATAAACAGGTAGGAAATGAATATCGTTCAGTTACTAATTTGCAAACTCTGCTGAATAAAGGGTTAAAATACTCATACTCAAACTAATTTTAATTCAGTTTTTATTGCAGTTTCATTCCATACCTTGTTTGAAGGTGACTGAGAAGCCAAGTGGGAATGAAAGTGAATGCCTGTAATCTGCAATTACTGTCCAGACCAAGTAAAATTCCAAGAACACACAAGACAAGAGCCATAGCCTACAATCTGCTTTCCAGTTAATCTCGTAAAATATCACACCAACCTAGATAAAGTTTACATGGAAGCAGCAATGTGCTAAGGTACAGGAATAAGTGTATCAATTTATGAAAACTTTAACTGGGACATATCACAGAGATGCTTGCTGAGAAAATCAATATACATTTTGATTGCACTAAAATCAGTTGCATGTTCCTAATCAATCTAATCTGAGCAGCTAATAAATACAAGTTTGATCTGCTTAAACCTGTGGTGGAGATCTCTATTAAGTGTGGATGTTAAATAATAAATCAATGATAACTATAGTGGCTGCCAGGTTTATGTGTGGATAGTTCTGGATACCATTATAAAAAGCCTCCTTTTTTATCATTCTTAACCTACAGGACATGACCATGCCATGCCATAACAAATTGGCGGTTCAATATGGTGTCCTTCACAGAGAACTAACAAAATGAGATATACTGTAAAGGGCACCTGTTCTACAAAAAATGTTTCCCCCACCAATGGTGCTGACTAATGGCCACTTTCTGGTTAGAAAAGAGAACAGTAATTTGTTAAGAAACCCCACTTTTGGGAGTGCTATCACTCCCACACAGGGAGGGAGCTCCCCGTGCGTGTGGCAATGTTGGGGCACATGTATGTGCATAATTTGTGAGTACCCTAGCTCACTCATTATGTATATGACTGCAATGTAGGACCAAGTCATCAAGTTTCCCACAAAACAAAATTGTATGATAGGTGTGCTTTAAATAATAAACTAAATCTTGTGTTGTACAGCTAGCCTGCAGCATGTACCAGGGTCTCAACCAAAAAGTTTAAGCAAACCCAAATTAAAGCCTTGAATCCTTTTTAATTGAATTCTTTCATTTTCTTAAAGGGATCCCCCCAACCAATATTTCAAAACATTAATTTAAAAAGTAAATGGTTTAAAAGTTATTTATTAATGTATGTACAGCATGTAGCACAAGTTAGTTCTCCTCCAGGTTTGTAAATCAGCTGGCTTCTGATTCAATGTTTCAGGAGTCAAAATAAAGAATGCAAACTTTATAAACAGCCAGAGAGATACTGCTTGCAAAAGCAGCAAAACAAAGGTCAATGTTGTAGAAAAGGAGAAACTACCACTGATTCACCAGGTGCAAAGCACAGTAACCCATACACATTTAGGGGTCTATCAAACCCAACACATTTATATATTTAAAACAGTTCTGGTTTTATTTAAACAGGAGCCTACAATATTTCTCTGTTTAGGCTAGCCAGAAAGCTTTGTATTATCTCCTATATAGTTTATTTTAAGCAAATGGTTCCATTTTTAAAAATAATTAAATTCATTTAAATAATTTAATAAAATAGTGCTGTACTTGTTCTTAATTAATCTGCATATATATATAATAACAAATATATTGGGTTTACGTAATGCTTTTTTTTTTTGTATACTTAAGGTATGGTGATCCAAATGACTGAAAAACCTCTTATAAAACCCCAGATCCCATACCTGTAATATAAAACTTGAGAGATAGATGTTGGTTGAGGCTGTCCCTGTGGCATAACTATAGAAGAAGCAGACTCCACTGTTGCAGGGTGTTTGCTTTCTCTATAGCTGAAAGAAGTTCCCCCCTCCAAGTTGCTCTCTTAACTACAAATTGTAAATAAAAACTGAACGCAATGATGTGGAGGTGATAACTTCTAATATTTTATTCAGAATAGAACATAAATCACGGAACAAAAGTTTAAACTGAGAAAATGTACCATTTTAAGGGAAAAATATGTTGATTCAGAATTTCATGGTATTCCTGATTTCTTATTCTTTTGCATGTTTGTCACACAAAATGTTTCTGATCATCAAACACATTTAACTATTAGTCAAAGATAACACAAGTAAACACAAAATGCAGTTTTTAAATGAGGGTTTTTATTATTTAGGGAGAAAAAAAATCCAAACCTACATGGCCCTGTGTGAAAAAGTAATTGCCCCCTGAACCTAATAACTGGTTGGGCCGCCCTTAGCAGCAATAACTGCAATCAAGCGTTTGCGATAACTTGCAACGAGTCTTTTACAGCGCTCTGGAGGAATTTTGGCCCACTCATCTTTGCAGAATTGTTGTAATTCAGCTTTATTTGAGGGTTTTCTAGCATGAACCGCCTTTTTAAGGTCATGCCACAACATCTCAATAGGATTCAGGTCAGGACTTTGACTAGGCCACTCCAAAGTCTTCATTTTGTTTTTTTTCAGCCATTCACAGGTGGATTTGCTGGTGGGTTTTGGGTCATTGTCCTGCTGCAGCACCCAAGATCGCTTCAGCTTGAGTTGACGAACAGATGGCCGGACATTCTCCTTCAGGATTTTTTGGTAGACATTAGAATTCATGGTTCCATCTATCACAGCAAGCCTTCCAGGTCCTGAAGCAGCAAAACAACCCCAGACCATCACACTACCACCACCATATTTTACTGTTGGTATGATGTTCTTGTTCTGAAATGCTGTGTTACTTTTACGCCAGATGTAACGGGACACGCACCTTCCAAAAAGTTCAACTTTTGTCTCGTCGGTCCACAAGGTATTTTCCCAAAAGTCTTGGCAATCATTGAGATGTTTTTTAGCAAAATTGAGACGAGCCTTAATGTTCTTTTTGCTTAAAAGTGGTTTGCGCCTTGGAAATCTGCCATGCAGGCCGTTTTTGCCCAGTCTCTTTCTTATGGTGGAGTCGTGAACACTGACCTTAATTGAGGCAAGTGAGGCCTGCAGTTCTTTAGATAATGTCCTGGGGTCATTTGTGGCCTCTCGGATGAGTTGTCTCTGCGCTCTTGGGGTAATTTTGGTCGGCCGGCCACTCCTGGAAAGGTTCACCACTGTTCCATGTTTTTGCCATTTGTGGATAATGGCTCTCACTGTGGTTCGCTGGAGTCCCAAAGCTTTAGAAATGGCTTTATAACCTTTACCAGACTGACAGATCTCAATAACTTTTGTTCTCATTTGTTCCTCAATTTCTTTGGATCTTGGCATGATGTCTAGCTTTTGAGGTGCTTTTGGTCTACTTCTCTGTGTCAGGTAGCTCCTATTTAAGTGATTTCTTGATTGAAACAGGTGTGGCAGTAATCAGGCCTGGGGGTGACTACAGAAATTGAACTCAGGTGTGATAAACCACAGTTAAGTTATTTTTTAACAAGGGGGGCAATCACTTTTTAACACTGGGCCATGTAGATTTGGAGTTTTTTTTCTCCATTAATAACATAAACCTTCATTTAAAAACTGCATTTTGTGTTCAATTATGTTATCTTTGACTAATAGTTAACGGTTTTTGATGAGCAGAAACATTTAAGTGTGACAAACATGCAAAAGAATAAGAAATCAGGAAGGGGGCAAATAGTTTTTCACACCACTGTGTATATATATATATATATATATATATATATACAAAAATCCAGCATTCCATATCTGAAAAAACACACAATACCATGAGTAAATATTAGATAAAGCATGTATTAAAAAAGGAAATATAAGCATCGGTAAGAGCTTGCTCACTACCCTAATGCAGGTATAAATGCAAGAAAAAGCATGTGCTGAAAAATTCATGATGCATCCACTGAAATCCAGTGACTTTGCTTCTGATGCACGGTGCCCTTGTCCTGCTGGTTCTTGGGCAAATTTAAACGGACGAGCTAAATAGATTTCAGTTAAAAAAAGACATATCAAAGATATCCAAAAATACAGAAAAAGAGGTTAGTGAAAAATCGTATGCAAAATATCAATATTATAATTTGGGAAGACATCATCATAAAATAAAGCAGCTACATTAGCCTTGACACCGCTAACACTAAAGGGAATTTTCCTATATTACCCCCCTGCTGCACCTTTTGATGCAGGGCAACCCTGGAGCTTACACTACTTCTGAACCAAGTGGTAACTCCAGGCTTTCCTCAGCACCCTGACCAAATCAGATGCAATTGTGGTAGGTGTAGCATAATTGTGTCAAGAATATTGTCCTTCTTACCTTACCTTCTTACCTTTAAACAGGTGACCAGTAAATGCTTCAGGCTGATTTGTTGCTGTGGGTTACTGCACCTGGGCAAACTTAGCCCAAGGAGATCATTTATCCACACAAAGTAAATTTGCACCTGGGCAAATTAACCAATCAAATACTTGCTTTTATTATTCTACCTGTAACTGGATAAAAAAAGGTGACTGCACAGGTGCAAATTTGCCCAGTGTTGATAAATAAACCCCAGTGTGTTTTTTTACATAACCTCTTTTTCTGCTAAAAGGAAAGTACAGTCTTTTGTCCACTTTCACTGATTCCACTGTCACCAATTCCAATTAACTGATTGCAGAAACTGTATTGAAAGTAGATATGCATATTATTTGTAACTATAGAAAGTAATACAGGTATAGGACCCATTAACCAGAATGCTTGGGACCAAGGGTATTCCGGATAGGGGGTCTTTCCGTAATTTGGATCTCCATACCTTAAGTCTACTAAAAAATCAATAAAACATTAATTTAACCCAATAGGATTGTTTGCCATCAAATAAGGATTATTTATATATTAGTTGGGATCAATTACAAGGTACTGTTTTATTACTACAGAGAAAAAGAAAATCAGTTTTAAAATTCTGAATAATTTGATTAAAATTTTTTTGGAATACTAAAAAGTAGATAAAAATACAAGGTTTAAAAAACAAAAGACATGCCAATCCAAATAAAAATTCATAGTCTTCTAAATTCTTGCATTCAAATGGCCATTGAGAACTGTACTTAATCAGAATATGTTTGAAAAGGAGAGGTAAAGAATGTAAAAAGGTGTTTCATGAAAGAATACACAATTGAGTTAAGTACTGATTTAGCTATATACATGGTTATATACATATATAACTCTCAATAGTTTGTGATGAGTTGTAGTTGTTAAAAGTCTAAGGGGCTGATTTACTAAGACACGAATTCCGACCGAATTGGAAAAATTCCGATTGGAAAACGAACATTTTGCGACTTTTTCGTATTTTTTGCGAATTTTTCAGCGCCTTTACGACTTTTCGGAAATTATCGCGACTTTTTCATTACCAATACGATTTGCACGAAAAAACGCGAGTTTTTCGTAGCCATTCCGAAAGTTGCGATTTTTTCGTAGCGTTAAAACTTGCGCAAAAAGTTGCGATTTTTTCGTAGTGTTAAAACTTGCGCAAAACGTCGCGTCTTTTAAGTTTTAACGCTACAAAAAAAGCGCAACTTTTCGTGCAAGTTTTAACGCTACGAAAAAATCGCAACTTTCGGAATGGCTACGAAAAACTCGCGTTTTTCCGCAAAAATCGTATTGGTAACGAAAAAGTCGCGATAATTTTCCGAAAAAATCGCAAAATACCGATCATTACGAAAAAAACGCAATCGGACGCATTCGGCCCGTTCGTGAGTAAGTAAATGGGCCCCTTAGTGAGCATGGTTATATTCCTGGAAAAGATAGACACAAATACAAGAGAAAAAAAAGAGAAAAATACTGTTAAGGGTTAGTGAAGATCCCAAGCACAGTACTTTTGTGTACACACATTGTACACTTTACTTATATAAAATTATATATTAGAAAATATATGGGAGTATCCATAGCCTGCGGTATAAAAACCTGTTATTTAAACTAGAACTTACTACATTTTATTTACAGACACAATCCCCCATACGTAATAAAAGGTACTTAGTTTTCCCAGTAGCAGCAACAAATACCAACCAAAAAGATATGTGCTTTTAAACAGGTGACCAGTAAATTCTACCTATTGATTGGTTTCTATGGGTTACTGCTCCTTGGCAAACTTAATTCCTTTTTTTACATAACCCCTAATGAAAATTATAGTGCAATTATAGTCAACAATTTTAGAGTCATTGGCATACTTTTATGCTATGGGTTAACGCACCTGTGGTAATTCGCACCATATTAGTAAATTAACCATACTATCATTCTTCAAGCTACTCTATTTAGGGAAATATATTTCCCCACAAAAACTGATCTTATTACTGTGTTACTTTATTTTTTGCAGACATTAGAACTTTTATTTTCACAAAATCTTGTCACTTTTCATCTGGATCAACATGAGGAATTTCTCAGCAGAGGAAGAATTTTGCCTGGTAAAGGAAAAAACGTAAAACTCACATTTTGGTGTGAAAATTCGCACTGAGAAGAGGGCCGCACAAAGAGGTGTAAAGATGAGAATTATTAGCGCAATCGATTAACCCTGTAGTTAAAGTAGGTTTTAATGAGTATCTCTGACTTTTATGCATTTTTGTGCAGAACTGTTTGTGAGAACAGAAATATTAATATAATCATATTAATCATACAACTATATATACTTTGTAACACCATCATCCTCTATTAGTTACAGAGTTATTAGATCAATGAGTTTGTGATATGATATATTTACTGCCAAGGTTATATAAAAGAAAGTCATAATGAAACAAATCCAGTGGTTGGTACAACATCTGTTTAATCAAACTAATTTTACCTACCTTTTCACTAATGTTGCTTTTTAAGTTGTTTGCTTTTTAACCCAGACTCTGCTTTAGTATACAACATGAGTCGTAATGAGCCGACATGAGTCAACATGAGTATAAGACATGAGCCTACATAAATAGCCAAACAAAATACAGCAACTGCACATGTAGTTCACCATGCCTTCTTGAGGGAACTACTATATGTCTAAAGCACACTAGGGGGTTATGTAATAAAAGACACTAAGCTTGCCCAGGAGCAGTAAGCCATAGCAACCAATTAGCAGGAAACATTTACTAGTCACCTGTTTTAAAGCAAACATTTTATTGGTTGCTATGGTTTCTGCTCCTGGGCAAAGTTAGTGCATTTTATTACATATGGGGTAAAGAGATAAAAAGAGGTTGCAAATAAAAATGATTACCTGATTAGGTAATAAATCCCTTGTTGCATTTGTTTACTAAGAAGTTTACCATAACTCACCAGAACACTGTGGGGTCTAATGATTTTTATTGAAATCCTTACTATAACTGATGTCCATTTTCAGGTTCTTCAGAACC
The DNA here is from genome assembly GCF_000004195.4 of Xenopus tropicalis. Classification (NCBI taxonomy): domain Eukaryota; kingdom Metazoa; phylum Chordata; class Amphibia; order Anura; family Pipidae; genus Xenopus; species Xenopus tropicalis. The sequence continues at coordinate 64,384,194 of NC_030683.2, forward strand.
ATATGTGTTGCCAAATAACAATGCAAAGCACAGGGACATCATCGCACCAGATAACTGTAAATGTGGGTCTAAATAATTTTCAGCCCATTTACCAATGATGTGCATTTTTTCGTTTCTTCATAATCATAACGCCTCATACAGAACAATCTACTGAAGTCTTCACTGTTTGTGCAAACAAAAAACTGGATTCCCACTGCATGATAGCTGTGACAATATTTCTGTATTGAGAGAATGTAAGGTCGTCTAAAACAGTGTTTCACACTATATACTATATATTGTGATATGACAGTTTCAAAATATACTTTAAAATAAAAAAAATTGCAAAAATTAAGTTGCTAGGTAGGTACAAATATAAATTAAATATTTTTCAGCCACTCTTTTTAGCAAAGGAAGCAAATCTCTCTTCTATTTTGGGGAATACAATAACAATAGGTATATAAAATTCATTAACCTAGCTGTGATCCCCATTCATCCTAAAGCTTAAAGCCAAGTAAAGCACACAAAGCTAACAGTCTGAATTCCAGTCACCCTTCTACAATAGTGGAATCCTCCTTCTTTATTATAAAACATAAACAACGCAGACAGTTTTACTAACTAGTGGAAAAAAATCATGTTCGCCTTTTTCCATAAAAAGAAAGAACTCTCAGCTGCAATTCAGTGTTCTGTGGAGAGGGATGGGATATATATATATATATATATAGTGCACAGGGAGGAGCACACCCTATACAAGTCCAAATGCCCTTGGTGCAGGTCAAAAACAAAAATATAATAGAAAGAGTGCCGCACTCACAGGGACTTGATACAAAAGAAATTTTTTTTTCAATAAAAACACTTTTTCTTTTGTATCAAGTCCCTGTGAGTGCGACAATCTTTCTATTATATTTAATCAAAAAAAGATACTTATTTTATTTAGATCGACGTTTCGGTCCAAACCAATAAAATAAGTATCTTTTTTTGATTAAATTTTCCTGGTGTGCATCAGTTTATCTGATTTGCACCTAGGTTGTAATCCCTATAAGTGGGATTTCAAGCACTGACTGTGCTCTTCCTGTCCCCGAGGAAGAGTACAGCGCTCAAAACGTTGGATTTCTTTCATCAAAATTTTTTTTAAGATCACTTTGTGAGCACACGACTTAGAGGAGGGAGAGATCCGATGTCAGGGTAAGAGATCCCGGACTAGGGATGGCAACAGAGGTACCTGCCTAGTGCCCCCTCACTGTTGTGCCCTAGGCAGGTGCCTCTTCTGCCTACCCCTAGTTCAGGCCCTGATCACTGTCAACATTATATAAAAAGTTAATTTAAAGGTGAATTATGCCTTTAATATATTAGGGGGGAAACATAACTGAAGGGAATTAAGTTATTTTGAAGTTAAGAATGTTATAGAATAGTCATTTCATTTGGTCATAATTTTTTACAGTTTTTTCACCAGCCTCTTTCCAGCTTGCAGTTTGCAATGCTATATAGTGGCATATATTTAGTCTACATTATATACTAAATATTAACTTAAAGGTGAACTACACCTTTAGTATCCCCATTAATAGGACAATACTAGCTGCAAACTCAGACTGCCTTGGCAGGTTATTAGCCTGTGTATATGAGCTCTTTTTTTGGCCAAAATCATCTCTGTGTAGACAGATTCCAATATGTGCTTATTCTTTGTTTGTACCTTAGTAGTGGTAACAGGGAACAATGCAGGTAAAATAGTAGTGCAACCTAATAAAGTAACTCAAAGTGTAGCAATCAAATCAAGTACATAGATGCTCAGCACGCACCCATTCTCCCAATCCCTAGGCATGACTACTTGACACATGATACTACCAAGAAAAAGGGGAGCACAGATACCTGTAACATAACAACAAAATTCTTATTAGTGAGTTATTATACACACAGATGTTTTGGACTGTAAGGGCTCTTTATACCCCAAATGTGATGTGTATAACATAGCTCAATAAAGTTATTTTGCAACTATTCTGCATGCTCTGTACACATTTCTTGTTTTATTGAAAGTATAGAAAGAGATACAGGAACTCTATTAGAATGCTAGCAGAAATATTATTACTGATGCTGTTTGCCAAGTTAGCTCCAATTCTTATTGCTGTACTGTTCTTTACTGAATTTATTGCTGCCTTATACACTGTAGACAATTAGCTACTGTATTAGCAAGTGGGATCATATGATGATGTATACCAAGATCGAGTTGCCAGTTGCCAATGTAGAATGACAAGGTTTGGACTGGTGGACCCCGGTGGCTTAGACATGATCCCTCTTACTGCTCCCCCCACCACCGGTGTCCTCCCCTGATGCGTTTCAGTTAAGCACATTGAGGGGAGGATGTAGGGCAGGTGGCAGGGGCCCATGCGGGGGACGCTGCTGACGGGGCACCTTGGGGGGTGCGGGGCACATTCTATCATAATACCACTGAAGAGTTCTCAGGACTGTCCCTTTGCAGTAGATAAGCAATATAGATAAATAAATAAAAAATGCACCAAATACAAATATGGCAGCAGTAAGCAGCATATATAAAACAGTACATATATTTATGCTTTATTTATATTGTGTCCCTTTTTAAACATTTTTTTGTTTAAACTAATGTTAGTATGATGTAGAGAATGCTATTCTGAGACAATCTGCAATTGGTCTTCATTTTTTCAAATTATTTTTGGTTTTTGAATTATCCAGCGTTTTCTTCAGCAGCTCTCCAGGTTGGAATTTCAGCAGGTATCTGGTTGTTAGGGTTCAGTTTAACCTAGCAGCCAGACAGTGGTTTGAAAGAGAGACAGGAATATGAATAGAGGAGGCAGGGCCGGATTTGTTTTCTGCACGCCCCTAGGCCACCCCGTTGAACGGCCCACGCCCCCCCAATGCGCATGCGCGAATGAGCGAACAACCGATCGTCTCCCTACCCCGCCCCCCCTGCGTGCCCGCGAGAGTGCATGCGCACACATTTAAAGCCCCATACGGAGCAGTGGGGAGAAGTTCCCACTGCTCCGTATTGAAAAAAAACGTTAAAAATTCCATTGCGGCGGGGCGGCATGCCGCCCCTACATTTCTGCCACCCTAGGCCTGGGCCTTTGTGGCCTCTCCACAAATCCAGGCCTGAGAGGAGGACTTAAATAGAAAGATTTGTTTTAAAAAGTAACAATACCAATAAAATTGTAGCTTTACAGAACAGTAGTTTATTGTTTGCTTGGGTCAGTGACAGTGAAAATATGGAAAGAGTCAGAACAGGAAGGCAAATAATTTAAAAACTATAAAAAATAAAAACTTAATATCAATTGAAAAGATTCTGAAAATAGGCCATTCTATAACATGCTAAAATATAACCTGAAGGTGAACTACCCCTTTACCTGCTTTGTGCAGTAGAATGTACATCTGCTGCTGCACTGTGCATTCTCTTCACTGTATAGGCAAATTTCCGAAGACCAGGGTACAGGACTATGCATTGCATTAAATAAGGATGATTTTGCTGCAGCCCTGAAGTCAAACATCCAGGCACAGCATCCAATAGGGGGTGCAAAAAAAGGTGCAAAAAGGGACAGCCCTGACCATTTCTGTGTCTGTGCATATGTTGTACAAACAAACCAATTTACCAGAAGAATATTTATTGTGATATGTAGTATAATCTTTGTATTACTGCCCTTGAACCACCACTGTTTAAAACAAAATTAAAATGCTCTTTTAAATTTCCAAAAATAACTACACAAAGAAAACTGGCAAAGCATATAAATTATATTTTTTTGTGGCCAGATAGGTGTTAAACAGTATAAAGTCCATTATAGTGGCTAACATATAATTGAAAAGTCTCTCATACTAAAGATATGTTGATGAATCCTGCATCCCTCTCCCGTGTGATTTCCTTGAGAACTGTCACTGGCTCATTTTGTTGCTCGTGCCTGCCTTGCATATGCATATGGAGGGGTTTGAAAAAAAAATTGTATTTTAATGCTTTCTATTAAATTGGGACTAAAAGTAGTGTCTTAATTTGCATGTATTACCATATTTGCATATAGATCACTGGGATAGAGGAAGATATAAGAGCGATTAAATGAAAATTCTGTTAAAGAGACAGGCATGGTTGCTTTTTTTGCTGCAAAATATTTTTTTACTAGAAGTTACAGCACATAAATGATTTTTCTCTAGGAAATACATATTAATTTTAGTTACAGTATCTATTATATAGAAGGATATTTGTCAGTGTGTGTATTCAAACTAGATGTCTGGTTCTAATGCTATGGCCCATTTACAGGCTATACAACAGAATATCAAGAAAAATGTGAAGGTGGCGATCACTGCAGACTGTCACTAATAGAATGTAAAGCAGTTTACCCCACATTTTGGAGTCTCTAAAATGAATCTGCTCTATGCATGTAAAAAAAAGAAATTTGTAAGAAGTGTATTAACACATGGCTACAATTGCATCAGGGAATTGCCACTTCACGTCTGCAAGTTTGTTTAAATTATGGAAAACTGTAAAAGAACATGACTTGCTCCTAAAATTGTACTTGCACATGAGCCCTATTACATATTAACATATGAGTTAATTGATACCAATACCTGTGGTGTAACTATAGAGGTAGGAGACCTCATTCCTCTATAGCCACACTGCAAATCTGCACACTTGCTGCCTGTGCAGGCAGGGGAGCGGGAAGCTGGGGTTGAAAGGCTGCAGCGGGGGCCATTGGGGGGTAAAGGGGCCCCCGAGGCAGAAGCCCTGGTGGGCCCTGCACCCTGCCTGTCTCCATAATTGAAATCTTCCATTACTCTACTAAAGGTCCCCATACACGGGCTGATTATAGCTGCCGATATCAGTCCCTTGGACCGATGTAGGGGCAGAACCGAGGGACCTGGCCGACCGATATCTGGCCTGAAACTGGCCAGATATTGATCGGCCAGGTTAGAAAATCCAGTTGGATCGGGGACCGCATCGGCTCGTTGATGCGGTCCCCGAACCGACTGCCCCATTGCTACGAGCAGATCTGCCCGTGTATGGCCAGCTTTAAGCTGCAATTCAATTGGCTCAACCTGTCCTTGGAAAGTTGGTGACTGGAGATCATGCAGTTCTGAGTGACTTGCTTTTGTAACTGATTTACAGCTGTTGTACCTTTTTATGTGTTGCTAATTCTAAGTAATCACATACAAGCAGTACTTTAATGCCTTAACAATGCTGAATCTGATATTTTATTTTATTTCTGACACATAGGGGCAGATTTATCAAAATTTGAGTTGAGAGCTTAATACATAAATACTCACCCATGTTATATTCATTACTATGGTAATTATAGAAGTGTATGTATCATTTGGTGAAAGTTAGAACTCACCATTTGATAAATACACTTCTAAAAATCCCATAGGAATGAATAGAATGTGGATGGGCTTTTGTGTATTAATCTCTAAACTCACATTTTGATAAATCTGCCCCATAGTGGTGATTATATTAGGACAAAGTTAGATCAGATAATTTAAATATGACGGTCACAGCATTGTTAAGTGTTCTGTGCCATATAGATCCAATAGGATAGCACACCCAAAAGTTCAATATTTTCAGGGTCAGCTATAAGAAAGTTTTATTTATAAACAGGTGTGTGGATAGGCCTGACTCAAGGTAGATGTCAGATGTCTAACTGGGGATATCTCAGCCTTTAAGGGCAGTTATTAATTAGAGATTGCTAGACTTGACTGACGTGATAATGACCTACATGAATATACAGGGAAAGCTTTATAATTATTTACTGTGTCTAAGGGAAGCTGGCAGGTGAGGTGAGCATGTGTATGTATTTTTTGCTAGACACATTGCAAAGGCTCATAGATTAATATAGTAACACACAAATCCACACATAGCCTGCGAAATACATTCTTTTATTTGGAGCTCTCTTGACTTGTGACGTGAACATTGTGTTCAGACATAATGTATATACCCAACATACCTACTCAGAACACAGCACAAAGGTGTTTGATCTCTATAACAAAACTCAGGTAGCAGTCATGTATATAAATATGGTTATGACATTCCTTTACTTATAGTTTACAAGAGGAATACAATATTATTCTATAATGTGCTGCAAGCCAACATTTTAACAACACATGAATCATTTCTTTGTTCCAATCTGCTCCTGGCTAGTGCTCCTGCTCAATTGTGACTTTGGTTAAGGCCTCATGAACTTTTATGCGAGTTCGGTTCAAATGATTGTTCGCAAAGAAAATGAGACCAAATTGCAAGCATGGACAGCGACTGTATAGAAGTCAGATGCAATCTGTAAGAACATGTAAACTGAATGCATAAAAATCCTTTTCTCTCAGGAAGTCTGTGGGACACAGGGACCATGGGGTATAGTATCTACCAGCAGGAGGCAAGACACTAGAATAGGAAGAAGAGGACAACCCCTTCTCCCTACAGCTATACCCCCTTCACTTCCTGTTCCTGCCTGTTTAGTCAACAAGATAACAGTGAACTAAGTACATAAGGCAGAAGGAATTCCGAAAACCCGCTTCTGGGTTAAGGAAGCCGTTAATTGATTGCCGCTTGCAGACCTTTGCGGCCAAAGTGTGCATCAGATGTGGCGAAAACTTCAAACTTGTAGAACTTTGTGAACGAGTGAATGGAGGACCAAGTAATGGCCCTGCAGATTTGTTCAGCCGAGGCCTTGTTCCTGAAGGCCCAGGAGGAACCTATGCCTCTGGTGGAATGGGCTTTGATGCGCAGGGGCGGTATCTTCCTGTGAGCAATGTATGCTTTGCGTATGTCTTCCCGAATCCAGTGGGAAATTGGATTCTGGAAGCCATACAAGAAGCCTGCAAGCCTTTCTGGGGACCCGAAGGCAGCACAAACAGGTAATCTGAGGATTGTAAGTCCTTGGTTCAAAGCGGGTACAACTTTAATGCCCTCACCGGGTCCAGGGAATGTAGGGCCCTTTCGTTAAGGGAGGATGGCAGTGGGCAAAAGGAGGGAATGGTGATATCCTGGGTGGAATGAGGAAACCACCTTAGGCACAAATGTTGGAAGAGTTCTGAGGACTGCTCGGTCCGGATGAAATATCAGATATGGGTGCTGATGGGATAGGGCACTGATCGCCGATACTCTGCAGGCTGAGGCAATGGCCAGTAAGAAGATGGTCTTCCATGTGAGCCAAATTAGAGGGATGGTCGCCAGCGGCTCGAACGGTGGGACTTGAAGCGTCAGTGGTCATCTAGAACCGTCTTTTTTTGGAACAATAAATAGGGAGTAGAACCCCCGAAATCTTTCTCCAGATAGCACCGGAGCTATCACTTCTTCGTACAGAAGGTGAAGGCGTTCGCTTGTGACATAAATAATCTGTTTGGTGGAATAGACTGGAACTCGATACGGTATCCAGAGGAAATGATCTGGTGGACCCAGGGGTCCATGATGAGTTGACTCCAAGCCCCTCGAGAAAGCCGTAGTCTGCCGCCCACTGGTATGTGCTCTTCTCGAAGGAAGACTTGTCGTTGGATTTGGTTTACACACCGAAAATTTGGAGCGGCTCTGAAATCTGGGTTTGGCTGAAGGAATTCTGAGGTGAGTAATCCCTTGAAGATGTAGGTTTGGATCCCTTTGGATGAAAGAAGCATCTGTGCTGAAAGGAGGGATGATTCTTAGGTTGTGGGAGCAAGGTTCTCTTGCCCCCTGTAGCCTGGCTGATTATTTTGTCCAGTTCGGCCCCGAACAGGAGCTTGCCCTTGAAGGGAATGGAGGTGATCGATTTCTTGGAAGACAGATCAGCTGACCATAACTTGAGCCAAAGGGAGCAGCAGGCTTCGACTGACAGGGCTGACATACAGCTGATAGCCTGGACAGCATCGAGAGAAGCTTCGCAGAGAAATTATTCCCTTATCTGGAATGCTAGAGTTGCCAGTTCCTGTCTAGGAGTGCCGGAGCGGATGCCCTCAATAAGTGAGCTGGTCCAGGCTTGAATGGCTCTGGAGACCCAAGCAGAGGCCAACACCGAGCGCAGACTGTCTCCTGCTGATGTGAAGGCGGACCTGAGGAGTCCCTCCATCTTTTGGCGCTTAAATAGGGATGAGGCGGAGGCCGGAGGGGAGTCCAGGGCCTTAAGATCCAAGCAGGAGATGACTGAGGCAATGAATGCATCTGTGGTCTCCAAAGGGTACCTGGTCCTTCGAGGAAATAACGCCGTCGTTTAGGGACTGCTCTTCCCAATTGGCAGAGGCTTGAAGGGATTCAGAGTCACTAATGTCCTCTGGAGGTTGAGGTGCCTGGCGCTTGGAAGGCTTGAGACAGATTTCGGAGCCATCTCGGTCTAATTTGTCCAGAAGCTTGTCTAAGAAAGCTGCTAATTTGGGGATGCCCATAGAAAGCTAGACCGCCCAGGTGGGAGGATTGTGGCTGGAAATGGAAGTCTGCGCTGGGGTCTCCTGCACCGGTGGAGAACTGACTGTTGCCCCTGGCTCCTCGGATTGGGCCAGGGTAGGCAAATCCAGGGCCTGAGGAGAAGGCTCAGCTGGAATTTTGGCACATGTAGAGCAAAGGGTTTTTTTTCTGGATGAAGGGAGGCGTTTGCAGCATCTGGCGCATGCTAAATATTTAATTTAAAAGAGAGTGATCCCAATAGGTAGAGCGTTGGGCAATAAGGGTACTGCGTGTAAGTCAGTACCAGGCTAACACAAGGTAGATAAGTACTGTGTCAGTAGAGTGTTAGCAATGTGCCAGTAATTTGGCTGTGGCCCAGGTACTCTGACCATACAATGTTAGGCAGGACAGAACAATGTTAATACTGTATCAGTGCTGTGCCATATAGTTACATAGTTACATAGTTACATAGGGTTGAAAAAAGACCATTGTCCATCAAGTTCAACCCATCCGAGTAAACCCAGCACACAACCTATACTAACCAATCTATACACTCACATACATAAACTATATATACAACCAGTAATACTAACTGTAGATATTAGTATCACAATAGCCTTGGATATTCTGCTTGTTCAAAAACTCATCCAGGCCCCTCTTAAAGGCATTAACAGAGTCTGCCATTACCACATCACTAGGAAGGGCATTCCACAGCCTCACTGCCCTCACTGTGAAAAACCACCTACGCTGCTTCAAATAGAAGCTCTGTTCCTCTAATCTATAGGGGTCACCTCTGGTGCGCTGATTGTTTTTATGGGAAAAAAGAACATCCCCCAACTGCCTATAATCCCCTCTAATGTACTTGTACAGAGTAATCATGTCCCCTCGCAAGCGCCTCTTTTCCAGAGAAAACAACCCCAACCTCGACAGTCTAACCTCATAGCTTAAATCCTCCATCCCCTTTACCAGTTTAGTTGCACGTCTCTGCACTCTCTCCAGCTCATTAATATCCTTCTTAAGGACTGGAGCCCAAAACTGCACTGCATACTCAAGGTGAGGCCTTACCAGGGACCTATAAAGAGGCAAAAATATGTTCTCATCCCTTGAGTCAATGCCCTTTTTTATACAAGACAGCACTTTATTTGCTTTAGTAGCCACAGAATGACACTGCCTGGAATTAGACAACTTGTTATCTACAAAAACCCCTAGATCCTTCTCCATTAAGGATGCCCCCAACACACTACCATTCAGTAGATAGTTCGCATTTATATTATTTCTACCAAAGTGCATAACTTTGCACTTGTCAACATTGAACTTCATTTTCCAGTTTGCTGCCCAGTTTTCCAATTTTGTCAAATCGCTCTGCAAAGCGGCAGCATCCTGCATGGAACTTATAGTTTTGCACAATTTAGTGTCATCAGCAAAAATAGAAACAGTACTCTCTATGCCCACCTCCAGGTCATTAATAAACAAGTTAAAAAGCAAAGGACCAAGGACTGACCCCTGTGGTACTCCACTAACCACACTGGCCCAATTAGAAAATGTTCCATTTACCACCACTCTTTGTACTCTATCCTTCAGCCAGTTCTCTATCCAATTACAAATATTATGTTCTAGGCCAATATTCCTCAATTTGATCATTAACCTTCTGTGAGGTACTGTATTAAACGCTTTAGCAAAATCTAAGTAGATGACATCAACTGCCATTCCAGCATCGAGGTTCCTACTCACCTCCTCATAAAAGGCAACTAAATTAGTCTGGCAAGATCTGTTACGCATAAAACCATGCTGGCACAAACTAATAGTATTGTGAACTGCAATGTATTCAACTATCCTATCCCTTATTACCCCTTCCAGAAGCTTTCCTACTACTGATGTCAGACTAACAGGCCTATAGTTTTCAGGCTGAGAACGAGATCCCTTTTTAAATAATGGCACCATGCCACTACAACCCCCCTCGGACAACCCCTGGTGCCAGACATAGTCAGGCAATAGATAAGGATCAGAGCTGAAGGTATCCTGTCTTCTGAAGAACACTAGAAAAATCTGGCAGTAACAGGAAGTGAAGGGGGGGTACAGCTGTAGGGAGGAGAGGCTGTCCTCTTCTGTCCTATTATAGTGTCATGCCCCCTGCTGGTAGATGCTATACCCCATGGTCCCTGTGTCCTACAGATGCCTGCAAGAGAAAAAGCAGGTTTCTTAGCTCACATGTAGTGACTCAGTACCAACTGTTGCTGGATTTAAATAAAAGAATATACAGGAACAGTACTGCAGAAGAAAGAGCTTACTGAGAGCATATCCTTACTCCCATTATAGGAACAGCAAGGCTAAAATAAACATGGGGTCATTTTCAGCTGGCTAAAAAAACTACCAAAATTGCTGTCACCTACCACTGTAGTGACAGAACCAGTGATTTTCCTACAGAAAATGTGCTGTATGCAAGAGGCCCAAGGGCAATGACAGATCGTCATTTATAAATTTGCACATGGGCAGTAACCCATGGCAACCAATCAGATGTTTGCTTTCATTGTTCAACCTGCAGCTAGCTAGAAAAATCTTATTACAGAGTGGTTAATACTCAGGTGCAAATTTGTCCAGTGTTTATAAATAAGCACCCCTGGGGTGTTTTTGGCTTGGTTTGCCATGACATGACTGTTATGTACTGACCATGTCAGTACATAACAGTCATGTATAAAAATGCATTTGATTATAAAAGGGTTTCCATCTTTTTGTGGTTCAGGAGTTCAGGCAGGGGGTGGATGACATTGGGGAGCGGGGCAGGTGACATCATGGATGCGATGGTTAAAGTTTTGGGGGTGTGGTTATAACATCAGACACGACAACTGGGCTGTCTGGGTGAAAATCAGATAGGTAGCAACCTTAAATATAAGTAGTTTACCTCCAGCAATTTACATTATTTGCTATGAGAATTTTCAATGTGTAAATGCCCTAAAACACAAGAGGAATACTAATAGTAAAGCTGTGCCACTTAGCTTTTACAGCACAGCTGGAAATAGCAGAGGGGACTAAACATGCAGGGCAGCTTCTCACTGAGTAAGCTTACTGCACATTAAACACTGGACCACCAGCACAGCAGGAATGCATAAAGGATGCTACTGCCTGGAAGAAATTTGACGAGAAGTATGGGGTACAATATGGCTCTAAAAAATGTAATGAGTTAATGAGCCTCACTTTCTAATAACGAGTGCAGTTCTAGGTGCAAAAACACAATGAAGACCTTACAGAAAGTGTAAGCCTCTTAGAATCAATATCTCTTTTGTCCCTATTACTTGTAACAAAATGTGGCCATAGACGTGCCGACTAGGAAATGTATCTGGCTGATTGGCTGCTTCTCTATTTTTCCATTTGGAACAGTAGGAAGTGAAAAGTAGTTGCAGCTCTTCATTACTGCCAATGTACCACACACTGGCACATATGAAACATTAGCAGATTAGATTCTTATACATGCTAGATACATAAACCAACCAATATCTACAGTAGATGGATTCGTAGGGACTGGGACTGGGAGGCCACCATACACATCCTATTTTCTTTCATGCAATATGGTGAGCTTTAGATGCTGTGTAGCACTATAAGGCCAAAAGGAACCCTGAATTTATACTCCCCACTGACCCAGTGATAAAGTTCAAAGTTCAGTTTAAACACCCTTGAACCACCAGTTTCAGGCCCATAACAACACGGATGGAACTGCAGTCACAGTGGGCATAGTATTTTGTTGCACCTTGCAGGGAGATATTGCTGTGTAAATCAGAGAAAATTGCTGCATTATGAGAAAATAGTATACTGTGAAAATGACTTGCCTTTGTTAGTTAATAGGGCCTATATCCCTAAAAACAGTTAGGCTAATTTAACAGCCCCAAGCACAATGGTGTCTAGGCTGTAACCTATAATAACCAAGGTTACCTAAAAAATAACATGTTTCAGTAGGACAAATAGTCTATTTTGCTTTGGCAAGGCAACAAGAAAACCTATTTCTAGCCAGCTACAAGTTGCAGTTTTTAATATTGCTGTTAGACATACGCCTAAAGTGTAGTTATAACCTGTGTAAAGCATTGTACATGAACATGGTAACCACATTCCATAATACACAAAACTAACACAACAAATGGTTATTATGCTTTCTTCGATATATCAAGTTCTGAAAACAAACAAATGCTGACTACAACACACACAGTGGTAACAACTTTAAATCTGATGGCATTTGAATGGATGCATAAATATCTTAATTGTTTCTCTTTAGCAACTGTGTGCATATCATTCTGACTTTCAGTATGCATAAAGAATAAACAGGGAATTTTTATTTTAAACAACCTGATTTGAATTTTACATGTAATAATATTATTACTCGCTAAGTACAAGAGATGCTCCAGATCTGCACAGATTACCGTAAGAGAAAACGAATATAGTAGTAAGAGTATTACAAGTTAAGTGCAGTGTGTAAATGTTCATGGGAACTTACAATGGCATTGCATTGTGCCTGGGCAGTGCAACAATATCAACTGTACTGTAGTGGTAGAATAGTGTGAAATGCACAAAAACCATCTGAGCAAAATGTGAAACAAAGTAGAGAGATATGTAGTCATGTAGTAGCTGTGAAGTTTCAGTGTTTGACACAGAGATTTAAGATATTTAAAATATGCCTAGGGTTAGACTTTTCATGCTTCATATATACGGCTGCCAGAACATTTTAGATAAAGTTTATCGTAAGTGCAGAAGCTGCATCATTATTTATGGTATATAACTGGCAAATAGACTGTGCCATGCCGTACAGTGCTGAGGATAATGGTCAGTAAGGGTTAATGTTTCCATTATTTTAAATTTATATTTTACTGTCTGCCTTCTGGCAATCAACACTAATTACAAAGATATCCATATTAGCTGTAAATGCACAATGATCCATTCACTGCTTTAAGTAAGATTGTCTCTACTTCTGCTCATCTTTAGTTTTTGTATTTCAGTGTTTATCTAAACTCTTCCAACAGCACCAGCCATCAGTCAACATGCGGCTCCTCCACCCAATGCCAGCAAGAAATCCTCCCTGCACCACTGTGCCCTGCGGGGAGATGTCATACAAAGGGGGGCTGAGGTGGGAGATGAGGAGGAACTCAGAGCAAACAACAGCAACAGGAACCAAGTTGAGCCATTTCAATTATTCATATGCCAGATGGAATCTCTTCCTGCTTTATTTTGCTGTAGAAAAGAAAAAAGGAAGGAAAGCAGGAGGCGGATGAAGAGGGACACAGGGAGTGAATGTAAGGCTTTTTTTTTTTTCATTTTAAAGAACAGAACAGTAAAAAACTAAAGCTAGCAGTAGTAAAGAGCTGAGATAAACTCCCAATCATAGCTGCTGATGTGAATTTATGGTCAGTGCAAGAAAATCACTGGAACACAAATTAATACATTTTGTCACTGCAGGGTTAAATCATTTAAAAATCTTTTTTATTCCAAAGGAAACATTTGCTCAACTGTACTGTATAGCATAGCATTAACTCTGTAAATCTATTGAAGAAGGAACAGGAAGACTTCAGAGATGGGTAGGCTACATTTATCACAAAAACTCTAGTGTAGAGTATTTACTCTACAGTCTTTGATACAGCATTTTGGTGGATTTATATACACCACACTGCAGTGTTAACATCACATGAGCATCCTTTGGATAAAAGTAACATTTGTGATCCATTCATAGGGGAGGGCATGTGCTTAAAATAATAAAGCTCTTCTATGCTATAGGTGCCCACTGCATTATATAAATGGGCCAGTCCATAGCATCAATGCCTTCGTCTTGCAGGAACTGCTGACACACTCCAGCCACATGAGGTCTAGCATTGTCTTGCATTAGGAGGAAACCAGGGCCAACCGCACCAGCATATGGTCTCACAAGGGGTCTGAGGATTTAATCTCAGTACCTAATGGCAGTCAGGCTACCTCTGGCGAGCACATGGAGGGCTGTGCGGCCCCCCAAAAAAATGCCACCCCACACCATTACTGACCCACTGCCAAACTGGTCATGCTGGAGGATGTTGCAGGCAACAGAACGTTCTCCACGGCGTCACCAGACTTTGTCACATGTGCTCAGTGTGAACCTGCTTTCATCTGTAAAGAGCACAGGGCCCCAGTGGCGAATTTGCCAATCTTGGCAAATGCCAAACGTCCTGCACGGTGTTGGGCTGTAAGCACAACCCCCAACTGTGGACGTTGGGCCCTCATACCACCCTCATGGAGTCTGTTTCTGACCTTTTGAGCAGACACATGCACATTTGTGGCCCGCTAGAGGTCATTTTGCAGGGCTCTGGCAGTGCTCCTCCTGTTCCTTCTTGCACAAAGGCGGAAGTAGCGGTCCTGCTGCTGGGTTGTTGCCCTCCTACGGCCTCCTCCACGTCTCCTGATGTACTGGCCTGTCTACTGGTAGTGCCTCCATGCTCTGGACACTACGCTGACAGACACAGCAAACCTTCTTGCCACAGCTCGCATTGCTGTGCCATCCTGGATGAGCTGCACTACCTGAGCCATTTATGTGGGTTGTAGACTCCGTCTCATGCTACCACTAGAGTGAAAGCACTGCCAGCATTCAAAAGTGACCAAAACATCAGCCAGAAAGCATAGGAACTGAGAAGTGGTCTGTGGTCACCACCTGCAGAACCACTCCTTTATTGGGGATGTCTTCCTAATTTGCCTATAATTTCCACCTGTTTTCTATTCCATTTGCACAACAGCATGTGAAATTGATTGTCAATTGTCAAAAAAATTGTTGCTACCTAAGTGGACAGTTTGATTTCACAGAAGTGTGATTGACTTAGAGTTACATTGTGTTGTTTAAGTGTTCCCTTTATTTTTTTGAGCAGTGTGTGTGTGTATATATATATATATATATATATATATATATATATATATATATATATATATATATATATATATATATATATAGCTAAAATGTAAAAAAAAAAAGACTACAAGGAAATAAACCTAAAGTTCTTATTTTAAGGATTGTTGGGTTAAAATCAGAAAGAGATTTATAAGAAACTGTACAGAACAGTAAAATAAAGAAAGAACGAATGAACAAGCATAAGGACAAGTAGGCAGGGTAAGACTTTGACCTTCTGTGAAGGAGATAAAAAAATCTAGCAGCCTCAGGGGACACCCAACTATCTAGCATATTGCTGTTAAAATGTCTGCAAAATTTAATACACTTGGCATGCCATGTGATCAGCCATTGGACAGCCTGCCTCCGCCTGCCCCAGAATCCCACATGCAAGAAGGCTTTTTTGTTCACTGACTGCAAAGGACAAAGTTTTTTTATGTGAAAAAACAGCTGCTCTGTCAGTAAAAAAAAGTTTTTACATGTGATTGTATTGATATGGGGTAATGTGCATATGTGAGTGTGCAGACAGGAAGGTAAAAAGTGTCAGTATGTTATGCGGGGGATGGTGTGCTCACGGCACTGACACTATTTATTGAAAAGGACAGCTGCTTCATTGCTGTGTGGCATTTGAACAATACTGTATTTCTGTCTTAAACTACAGACCATTGCACTAAATGACTGAATGGTTCTAGCTTAGGTGGACAGGGGTCAGCTGCTCACTATAAAGCTAAACATATACATGTAGAATAGAGTGTCATTTTGAGGCTGAGGAAGCAAAGTTACCCTTTTTGGACAATGCCCGTGACAGTTAAATGTTAATGCTATATAAAAGGAAATTTGCAGAAAACACAATGTAAAAAGCTGTGTAAAATAAATGGCAAAATTATCAAGGTATTTTATGTATGTATGCCGCCCAACGCCAGATTTGACGCTATATATTCTGTTGGAAGCTGTTGTAAGAAAAAACATGTAAAAAAAATTACACTGTTTTTTAAGCAGTAAAGCCCAGTGATGTGAAGTTTTGTCACCATTTTTTACACTGCATAATAAATCTGCCCCTATTTGAAAACTGTAAATAAGCACAGCATACAGAATATTTGCTGCAAAATTCAGAACCCTCCATTAAGGTGCACATTTACTAAGATGCGTTTTTTTTTTTTCTGACCGTGATATGGTATAAATCCAAAGTAACCGCAATAATTTCTGTGAAATGTCTCGATAAAATGCTTTCATTGTTCGTACGAAAATATTGCAATCGCGTTCCGAAAGTCAAGAAATTTTCAGCCCGTAAAATTCGTAAATGCCACGAAAACACTTCTGGCTTTGAAACCTTACATATCTGGCTTTGGAAGCCTTCCATAGGACTCAATGGCACTCAAGAGGTCAAACCTGGCAAAAATATAGTCTCGATGAAAGTATAACCAAAGCGTTAACAAATTCCGAAATGTTCGTACTCTTTGTGCAAACTATTATTTTTTTGTGCAAATTTCCCGAAAACCATGAAAAACTCTTGACATTTTAACAAAATTTTCGCATTCATTTCACATAAATTGTTTAGTAAATGGGCTAAATTACTACACAATTTTGAGATATATTTGTATTTTTAAGAACATTTTAGAACATTTCGGAATGTGTGTGAAAATTTAGTTAACATTCAAGTAGTTGTTTGTGGTTTTTGGAAAATTTTCACAAAAAAATAATAGTTCACACAAAGAATACGAACATCTTGGAATTCGTTAACACTTTGGTTACACTTTCATTGGGACTATATTTTCGCCAGGTTTGATCTGTCGAGTGTCATTAAGTCCTATGGAAGGCTTCCAAAGCCAGAAATGTTTTCGTGGCGTTTACTAACTTTTCGGGCCAAAAATTTTGTGACTTTCGGAACGGAATTGCAATATTTTCGAGACATTTTAGAACTACAGAAATTATCATGGTTACTTCGACTAAGAAAAGGCCAGAAAAAAACACATCTTAGTAAATGTGCCCCTTAGTGTGATTATAAGTGCAAACCTTGCACCTAAACAGGGCTGGATTTTAAAGTGGTGTGCCCCTAGGCCACTCGTCCCCCGGAAGCACACAAAACAAAACTAGCACCTCACCTTGACAGCTGTCATGTAAAAATTTCCCATCCAGTTCCCACTGCAGATGTACCCAGTGGGCGGCATACCACCCCCAGATCTTTGCTGCCCTAGGCCTGGTTCTTTGTAAGTCCAGGCCTGCAGCCAAGTTGCAACTGCATCATTAAGTCTGTCATGCAAGAACAGCATGGACGCCCTCCAACTGTGCATGGAAATCCTGGTATTGATGGCTAGTCAAAAGCAGGTATAAAGTCAAGCTGTCAATATCCTATATTACATACAATATTTTTACAACTGACATAATAGGGTAGCGAAAATTAACACGTGATTCACTACAGTATTACCACGTGCGTTAAGTCTCACATCGCATGCGTTAATTCATGCGCAAACACATGCAATAATTTTAACGCAATGCGGTAATTAGCGAATGAAAAGAATGCGAACGCATGATTCACAAAAGCACCTAAAGCGTTAAATGCATTAATTAGCGCGCGAATGTGTGCATATTTTAGCTCCTGATTGGGGGAGGCGTTGGGCAGAGCACATTTTTCATTTTTGACTTGAAAAACGAAAATGGAGTATGCTATGGGGTTTCTGTAATAATACTAAGGCATGCTCTGACACTAACCCTACTAAAATGCTGGAGTTTGCTGCTAAGTGGCCTCGCTAACTCCCAGGGCTCTCCCTTATACTCTGTATTAAATTATGCTTCCCACAATAATACTCCTTGATAAAGGAGAGTACAGGGCATTAATTATTTTGGCAAATAATTCTTAAATGACCCCCCATATTTACTGGCTTAATTTGTTGTTGTACGCCACAGCTTTGAGTACATAAGTTGGGCACATAATAATAGGCGTGCCATACATACATTACATACAAGTAAAGTAAGTTTTTTTATGGGGTTATGTAATAAAAGGGAGTACTAAGGTTGGCAAGTACCAGCAAAATTTTCGTAACAAACGCACTTTCGCAACATAAATTGCGCATAGCAGCGTTACGACGCAGCACGCGACAGTAGTAACGCAACGCATACACCTCGTGTCTGCTTTGGCTTTATTTGCGTCGATAGCGGCGTTTCTTCGATATGTTAGCTGGGTGTGGCAATATATGACGACACAGGCGCACTGGAGGCCGCCGGATTGCTAGTCGCATAGAAAAGTAGAGGAGCACTATGAAAGCCATTCAAAGAAGTGAAGCATTCTCTTCAAGAGAAATGTATTTTCTAGTAAAAATTCTAGATAAGAGAAGGTAAGCTTGTGTTATTAGCCTATATTATTATTATATAAATCCAATGAACTGAGCAATACTTTTTAAGGTCATTTGATTGTTGCCATATTATATACAAAAGTTCCTCTATGATAACAATATAAAGTTTTACTTCATTCATCAAGGATTTGGATCATTCTAATACCATTATCAAGATTGTGTTAAGAACAATTATCAAAATCATAAAATAACAACTTTATTTAATAAATAGGGGCTCAATAATTATACAATACGGCAGACAATACAACCTGCCCTTTACAATATATCTTTTGTGAGATGGTTATTTTAATACCTTACCACATCCAGTAAAATGAATTCTGTGTATCTGGACCCATATGACATTTTTGCACATATGCACAGTAATATGTGTTTTGAATGTTGTAATGGGTTATATAGACTAACATGTCTTCCTTTGAAGCTTTTTCAAAAATCATTCTAAATAATGCAACTGTACTCATGTACATGTACTTGCCAAATGCAGGTGTATCGATGCATGTTGTTGTGTTTCACCTGTACACACAACTGTATCCAGCCACATTTTTATCAATGTGCTTGAGTGAGTATATTTACCAAATTTACAATGATAATTTTAATCTTCAAAGGAAGACATGTTAGTCTATAAAACACATTACAACAATAAAAAATAATTTGTCACGATGTAGTAATGTATTAATAATAATCTTACAAAAGATGTATTATATCTAAGTGGATTTTTGGTTGTTTATTGTGTATGTTTTTTTGGGTGCAAAATCTTAGATTATCTAGTATAAATAAATTTGAAGCAACTGGACTTGTTTAGTAATCATTGAAGACGTTTCACTACTCATCCGAGCAGCTTCTTCAGTTCAACTGACTGGTATGGGAAGTCCTCAGCATATATACTCTTCCACTAATCCAATCACAATGGCACTATGTAACTCTTCAGAAAGGTGACATCTGAACTGAAGAAGCTGCTCGGATGAGTAGTGAAACGTCTTCAATGATTACTAAACAAGTCCAGTTGCTTCAAATTTATTTATACTAGATATACCATGACCTGGATGAATGAAAATCTTCATAGACAAAATCTTAGATTGTGTTTTCAAATTTTTTAATTTAAAATTTTTTTTATACCTATGTGCAGATATGACCGCATCCCAAGCTATGTGCAAAACTATCACTTTATGCGTATTAGCATAATTCAGGAGGTGCAAAAAATTCTTGCTGAAAAAACAGGCCGTATGCGAACATTACGACAAGTGGGGGCTTAAATAAGTCCTGAGTGTATCTATTGGGTTGCAAACATATTTCAATAACAACATTTATTATATATTATTTTTTTCAGGTAGAGTGTGCAGAGACAAAGAGCTCTTAGAGATAGACATACTATTAAGAAATTAATTCTATTTGGTTGTTTTTATAAAAATATAACCTTCATGTATTATTTACAATCAAATTCCATGACCACTATAACATACTCCCTTTATATTATCAGGTACAAAATGTTTTTTCCATGAACATCCCCAATAAGGATTAGGTGAATGACTTCATTAAACTCTAATTTTCTATTTCCTTTTAAACATTTTTAATTTAATTTCAATAGATAGACAACACATAATAAAAAAAAAGGTTTAGTAAAAGGACACACCACCATTCCAATGAATTATCTGATAACATACCTGGGGCCTAGACTACATCCAAAGCTCAAGCACATGCAACAGTGAAAGAGCCAGTAGCTGGACCATCTGGCCTGGAAGTACAAGGCAAAAAAAGGTCAAAATTGCAACCTGAACAACCTGACCACCAGTCTGTAAATAAATCAGCACACCAAATACCTCAAGACCACATTTTAAGACCACATTTTAGCACAGGCTACACAAGTACAAGACCAACAGCCAGAAGCTAAAGTATGTGCCCATATCACTTGCACTCAACTACACCTCAGCCTTATATACAACTGGCAGGCTATGATGATAAGGCTTCCTTTAGAGCCTGCTCCTCAACCCCATGACGAGCAGCCTGAATTGCCAACATCTGCTGATATTTCAGATATGTTTTCTACACACATGTCATCACCACAAGCTTCAGCAGGAGCAGAGGCTGAAATTGAGGCATGTAGCAGCTATGCCGAAATCCCACTCTCTAACTCACAAGAGTCAGTTTTTTGTGTTAATATGGAGGCATCCAATGTTCCTTCGTCATATTGCAACAGCTAAGCTGCTCATGCATGCTCTCATCCTGTCACGACTGGACTACTGCAACCTGCAATTAACCGGCCTCCCTAACTCCCATCTTTCCCCCCTACAGTCTATATTAAACACTGCTGCCAGAATTCTCCTCCTCTCATCCAGGAGAGTTCAGGCCCTTCCCCTGCTAAAGTCCTTATCGTGGCTTCCTATCAAACAAAGAATTTCTTACAAACTTCTTCTCCTAACCTTCAAAGCCCTCCATTCCCCTGCTCCTCACTACATCTCGTCCCTTGTGTCTCTGTATGTTCCCGGCCGACTCCTTCGTTCCTCGCAGAGCAATCGTTTGGTTGCGCCCCCCCACTACTACTGCGGTTTCCCGCCTTAAACCTTTCTGCCTGGCTGCCCCCTACATTTGGAATGCCCTCCCTGATTTCCTCCGGAGAGAATCCTCCCCCAGTCTTTTTAAAACTAAGGTTAAAGACTACCTTTTCGAGCACTTGCCCAGCACCTAATCTGGGAACTGGCACTTATATTGTAGTGTCACCCACTGTGACCTAAAGCACTTACAGACACAAATAGGCAAATATAAGTTACCCTCCCATATAGATTGTAAGCTCTACGGGGCAGGGACCTCCTTCCTCTTGTGTCCTCGACTCTTAACTTATTGCTGCTGTATTTATCTGTATTTATTATTATACTTTGTATTTATCTATTATCTTATTAACACCCTGTTTGTATTAATGTATTCAACTGTACAGTGCTGCGTACATAAGTAGCGCTTTATAAATAAAGATATACATACATACATACATACATATTGTAGTTATTGTCATTCTTCTTTACTTCAGAAAATTGATGTTATTCGTCAGGAGATGGAAGTGTTCAAACAGGATCTTTATTTTGAAAATTGATGAGAAATTTGCTAGTCTTGAAAAATTTAAAAATAATTAGTGTGTTATGCGAGAAATGTTCCTAACAAAAAAAAAATCATGTTTATTATAACATAATGTTAAATAAAGCTAATGTTTGTTTGCATAATTGTTTGTTATTTTTTATATATAGTTGATGTGGGTGTAAAAAAATAAAAATATCCTTTAACCAGAAAAGCATCATCCAAAAAATCCCAAAAAAAATCTGGCTGTTCAGCTCCTGTAGATTACATTACTGCTAGAGTACCCTCAGTGAGGCAGGAGGGCTCTATACTTTAAGTGATAATTACACTGGCAAAAACAAACAGCACAATATAACACAATAGCACACAATATTCTGTCAGGCAACCCCCCCCTGGTATCTTACTCCCCCCCCCCCCCTCCCAGGACATATTGCACTTTTGGGTACTTCTTGGGTCATAGATTTAATTAATGGGGGGTAATGCTATACTGTGGGAAGGTAGTTTAGGCGCTCACGGTTAGCTAAGGGTTAATGTTATACTGAGGGAGGGGAGTTCAAGGGCTTTGAAGGAAAATTTTCCCCTTTAACATCATCATTTATTACTTCTTACAGAATGAGATAGAGAGAAGTTCTGGGGTTTACACTGACTGAGGCAGAAAACTATCTTTTGTGATAGGAGTATAGTTAGATGTTAACTAAGATGCATTTCAGTTCAACATAGGCTACACATATTATAACAATCATAAAGCAAAGTTAGGTGCAAGTCCAGGCGCAACAATGCACAATCATTGTTGCACTGTGCGAAACAACAAGCGCAAACAAAATTTACTTTGCGCCCATACATGCGCTACAAAATGTGCCGCGCCCCTGCCCGTGACCTCGCGCCATCTATGCACATGCGTGCGTTAATTCCCGCGCATGCGAAAAATACCGCGTATGCGTTAATTGGCGCGCATGCGAAAAGTAGTGCACGCGTTAGTTAACGCACGTTGCGTCTAATACCGCATGAAATTAGTCTTCGCTACTATAATATCGCATGCAGCATCGTGTGTAAATTGGCGCAAGTATGCTTTTAGTGAATCGTGCGCTAAGATAAAATTTTTTCCTCATGCTATAAATAGCGTGCGTTTTATCGCACTTTAGTGAATCAACCCTAATGTATTTTTCAACCCTAATGTATTTTTCTGAAAAATCTGAAAATCATTAGGAGGGGTTAACCTTCATAAACTATTGGCTTTGTTAAAGGAACAGTAACACCAAAAAATTTATATATTTCAAAGAAATTAAACTATTATGTACTGCTGCCCTGCACTTGTAAAAGTTTTGTGTTTGCTTCAGAAACATTACTAGAGTTTATATAAACCCTGGTGTGTAGCCATGGGGGCAGCCATTCAAAAGAAGAAAAGGCACAGGTTATATAGCAGCTAACAGATAAACCCTGTAGAATACAATGGTGTCTTATCTGTTATCTGCTATTTAACCTGTGCCTTTTCTCCTTTTCCAGCTTGAATGGCTGCCCCCATGGCTACACAGCAGCTTATTTATATAAACTATAGTAGAGTTACTGTAGCAAACAACCCAGTTTTACCAATGCAGGGCCACAGTACATTATATTTCAATTACTTTAAAACACTTTCATTTTTTGGTGTTACTGTTCCTTTAAACCTAAATTATCTATGCAACTATTTATACATGACAAAATTAGCATTTACCCCAAAGGCTTTGAAAATCCTATCCACCTCATCCAGTCCTTTTTGCTACTCCCAGTTTAAGCAAGTACACTATTTACCACAATCTAAGATTGTTATGTGTACCTGATCCATTTCAAATACATCCAAAAATCTTCTTGAATTTAAGTTCAGACACAACTGCTGAAAAGTGGGCTGCACATTTCTGGCCTGATATAAGTTATAATGCAACTGAGACAACAGAAAGTCAGGTAATGTTTAGAAATTATTTAACAATTTTTTTAGGCCAACTTTCCTGCCATTCTCTCTAACCTATCCAAAAATCATCTATTCAGTAGGAGACTGACTTGTGCAGAACCAAGCTATGCACAGTAATATCACTGCTAAAATGAGTATATTTTTCAGTTCACAAAGTTGCTGAAAATAAGATATCCACCAAAGTAAACAACTGTTCACTCACCATCCATATTTAAAAAGACAAATCCATTTGCAAGAAAAAAACAATCATACAAGTATATGTAACACTATTTTGGCTAGGATATGGTTAAAACCAGGCTAGTAGTTATATGGAGAGCATGTGTTACATAGGATGTTTCTTAGTTTCTTACATGTTTCTTAGGATGGGCCTTCGCTTAGGTGGAAGAAACCTTACAGGAGCTGAGGGTGTAGTGGGAATACAACTCACTGAGCTGTGTAGTGCAATTGATAATAATGGACGCCAGATAGTTTTTGCTGATGAACTAATAACAAATTTATTGTCAGAGACAAAGATGATAAGCAGGGTTATCAGATACTCACAATGCAGGCAGATATAGAGGATAGATGACAATATCCCTTTAGGACAAGACAAAGGAGGGTACACACCGGTTTATCCCACCTCTTGGTAGAGTCTGGGCAGGGTAAATGCACCTGTCAGCTTGATACCCCTTTGGAGGTAGGTCTGGATAGATACCTTGCTCCTCAGGTTGATAACCCCTAGCTTGAGAGTCCTCCGTGTGAGTAGGGATCAGGGTTTATTCTAACCTGTCTCCCATCTCTACTCTGTGGCCCTATTGCTGAGGCAACATTGCCGGATGGAAAGCTACTTCCAGAACACTAATTCTCCTTGATGGGGCTATTAGGCTGCCCTTGCTTGCTAGATACTAACTATCTCACTTCTCCTAGAGAGTGCTATTACAAAACTGCTATGCTTACTTAAACCTCGTTCACGGGGCCCTGTCACACCTCCTTGCTAGACACTATATCAGTCTGCAACCTACAACCAATAAGGTATAATGCATAGTGCAAACTAGATACATGGGACTCTGCCCAGTAACAGTAATAGAAAGAACTAGTAGGGAAGTAGAGCCATAGGAGTGTTAAATCCTATGGGTCCCTACATATACAAATATAATCTGTCTGTAGCAAAGTTTGCTCTTTTCACAGCTATTTGTGCTACCTGAAATTCCCAAGGTAAACGAATAAACAAATAAGATGGCAGGCAACATTAGAAAATATTACACCTTTCTCTGCCACCACCACATACATAAATATTGCCTTGCCTAATTAACTGTATTCTTTATATATTATCTATTGCCAATGTTTGTAGTTTGGATTTTAATTTTACTCTTTACTTATGAATATTTTTAATATTTTTAATATTTTTTTGTTTCAACATGCAAGTTTCCCTCGGCTACTAAACTACTCATATTAAATTACACAAGCAGAATATGTGGCCCCAAGATTTGCATGTTTTTTTAAAATCAATTTTAGGCCTTTCTCATGCCAATGCCACCTACATAGCAAACCTTTCATACTACAAGGGCCTCTAGCCTGAACACCTCTAACTGTTTCATCACCATCTGTGTACAAAAAATGTTTGAATGGCTGAATTCTAACTGGTCAGCTTAATCGAAATTCTTCGGTATGTACTGGGATTTGGCAGAATACTAAACTGAATCTTTGATATAGCATGTTGCTATAATAAAACTTTAATAAAAAGAAAAAAAACTGTTTTTTGTCTATTTCTAACAGAAATGAATTCAAAATTTTGTTTGGGGCTACTCTCCTGTAGTGCAATTGATGATCATTAGGGTCATATTGTTACATCCAATCACAATGTAAGGAAGACCTAAGATGGTCATATACAGTGAGACACAAGACACACTGGCTAATCACTCTGGGGCAGATTTATCAAAATATGAGTTTAGAGCTTGAAAAACCTTCACCCACGTTCTTTTCATTCCTATGGGATTTTTAGAAGTGTGTTTATCAATGGGTAAAAGTTAGAACTCACCGTTTGATAAATATGCTTTTAAAAATCCCATCGGAATGAACAGAACATGGTGAGTTTTTATGTATTAAGCTCTAAACTCACATTTTGATAAATCTGCCCCTCTGTGTTTGGGCTCAGAATTACCAGATAAATATCCATCCTGAGTTGAAAGGAGATTGATGTTGCCAGAGGGAAATTTGGTTGGATGATGAATGTATTGATCCATGAATGATGTAATCAGCTTCCAATGACCCCTGTGATCCAATCTCATATATCCGTTCACAGAATTCTTTTTAAAAAGATGCCCACAAATGCTTCTTGATAAAGGAAATAGTATGAGAACTATAATTTGCAGTTTCTTTTAATTAATTTACTAATTCATCCACTTATTGCAGCAGAGCTGTTCTCATGTTACTAAAATAAAAAGTTAGAATTTATTGTATAACCTGCAGTATTAAATATTTGTTTTCTCTGTCGATACACAACACACATATATCTAGTGAACAAAAGGCAAAATAGAATTTTAGGATTTGCCCAGTAATTCTAATTCACCACCATTATATAGAATCAGCGCATTTTAATAATACAATAATAAAAAAGGTAAAGGGCATGTTTGTAACTATTAATTTAGGGTTACACAGCAGTTATATATGTACAGTTTTTTTTCTTTTAACTTTAAGCATAAATCCTTTTATGCTGCATTTTGCTGGCTGATCTTTTGATTAAACAAACACCTATTATTTAAGTCTTAGGTCTACAGAATTCAAAAGAACGATAGTTAATACATACTTGTGACCCTGGTCTGAAAGCCTTACAACACACAACTAAATAGATTTCAAAAACTGGAGGCCAAGGGACATATTTTCTAACATTCTACTAGAGTTGTGTGCACACATTATGAATAAGTGTGATTTTTAAAATGTAATGTTTTTCTGCAAGGCAATAATTTAAGTGAGACAATAATATTAAAATGCTCAGTGTCAGAAAAACAGTTGTCTATATACAACAGTTCTTTATATACCACTGTAGCACTACTGTCTTTATTAACATACCCTAAGAATATGCAGCCACAAGAATAAACATGTGAGAATAACTGTTTTCCAGCACACACACACTAACTATTTGTATTCTTAGGGTAATGACATTCTTAAGGTAATGTGGATATTAGTTGCCCCACAATTAAACTCCTCTAGCAGAGGCGACTAATTTCCTCTGAATGCTTTCTCACTTGCCGGTGGGAAAGTACATGTTTCGATTTGACTTTCCAAGTTGCCCCAAGTTGCCTCGAGATTAACCTTCAGGCTGCCTCGAGATTAACCTTCAGGCAACTTCGAAAAGCCGAAGTGATGCATATGTTTTTCCACCACAAATTAAATTAATAATTTGGAAGATCTTTCCACTATGCCTTCACATCAGAGAAACCTGGCTATATGTTTTCCTCATCTAATAATTAAAAAATAAGCCACCATATACGGTAAGCATACAAAATATCTACAAAGTCTACAAATATAGGCATGAGAGCGATTATCAACCTATATTTTCAAAGTGAGTTACAACAGAATTTTCTGTTATTTTATGTCAACCACAGTGACTCTAGTCAGACTTTAATAACCTAGTTAACTCATTCAATCAAAAACAGCAGGCTATAGTCATATAATTAATAGCTTCAGTGCTCCTGTTTTCTAGATCACCCACACTACAGTTATTGCAGGGAGAAAACACTGTTTCAAAGGTTTGTGTTTGTACTGAAAGTCTACTCTGTTGATTAATAAGCGTTTTATAATTGGTGATGCTTTTAATACCATCTAGGTCTGCTTGCTGTTAATGAAATCTAAGTGCCCAAATTAATGATGTGGCCAGAAGACAATCTGGGCAACAAGCAGCTTGAAAGAATGAGGAGGCGCATGCATGACCTCATTCAGGCATTGGGTTCCTCTCTCCCACTAAGTCACGTGCCAACAAAAGCTATTAAGTGCTGGCACTACTATCTACAAGAATGGGCCACTACAAAGAGAAGTCGTGACCTTCCAGACTCAGCATTATGAAATTTAACTTTTTTAATGCTGTTGCGGGCTAAAGCTAAATACAGATTTCTTCCACCTTATTAATATACTTTATTGTGTATTAACTTTTGCTTCTAGATATTAAATTGAAACCAGATGCTAGTTTTAGCCTAACTCTATTAAAGGAGACATACAGCATAACTGATAACCCCTCCAATCTTGCAGGCAAAAATGAATACTATGCGGTGCTGGTTTACTTATAGACTAAAAATTATCATAATCTTTAAAAATAAAGAGCACACTATAGATCTGCTAAAATAAGGGATGGGTGTGTTCTAATGGCCCCTTGCAAAAGCACAGTAGGAGGGGGATAGCCAATCACAGCCCACACAAACACAGACTTCAGTTCCCCATCAGTCAGCCTGGCTGTTCATTGGTTCCTTTTCTGAGTGCTACTGGCTCCCCTGCACAGCCTGGGAAAGAAGGCAGCAGAAAATTGAACACATTAGAGTTTTTAAGTTTTTTAATAAATAAGCCCTAAACACATCTTTTTTTAAACACATTCTATTTCTATATAGAGAAGTACAATGCATTTGCACATTCTTTTTTCAACCCAATATGTCTCCTTTAAGTTCTGGGAAACCAATTGTCAGCTGGGGATCTTAGCAGAAACATCATTAGGTTTGCGCTCATATATAAACATACATACAGATACAGATGAATATCTGAAAAACTGAGTATACTAAAGACAAAAGATGAAAATAGCTGTTGGCACGGTAATACAGGAAAAACCTACATCCTATTGTAAACTGTAACTTAAAATATCCTTATATTTTACAACAGTACAGATAACACATATTATCATAACAATACACAAGTTTCTGTGAGTCATGCGAATCAAATAACATAGCTAAGCACCAATTATAAGCATTGTTTACAAGGATATATTTTACATGATATTCATGCTCAAAAATGGTGCAAAGAAAGAAAAAAAGAAAGTAGTGGTAGAACAGAAAACAAAAAAGGCAAATCCATTTGCACTGATTTGGATTTGCTGATTTTTTAACAGAATCAAGGTACGAATCAAAGC
Source organism: Xenopus tropicalis (assembly GCF_000004195.4). Lineage (NCBI taxonomy): Eukaryota > Metazoa > Chordata > Amphibia > Anura > Pipidae > Xenopus > Xenopus tropicalis. The sequence goes on from NC_030683.2 coordinate 64,412,841, forward strand.
ATTATGGGAGGTGGAAAATCAGGATTCAGTTGCTGCTAAATTAGAAGAATCTTGATTTGCTTGGATCACTGCAATATGTTAATTGCTTTGCATGCCAGAAATTGCTAAGGTTTGGACCAAATTAACAGTTATTGAAATTAATTCACTCATATTTGATGTTAATAGCAAGTGCACTTGCTGAGAAATAATGATCATTTTATTTTTGCAGGTTTAAAACATGAAATTCAGAGACTATGCTCTATTTTCACTTAAAGGACCCCCAATGATTACTTTTAATTGTATTTGTTTAATGGAAATATATTTTTTAAAGTTACTGACACGGCTTGGTCTTTCACCTTAAATAAGGCTATTTTTTCTCCTTTTCACAGTTGTGGACTAGTGATAATGTCCACAAGAGCTCATTTATTAGTGCAAAGCACACAAATTGCAAGTAAAAACTGCATCCATCCAGGATTCAGAAAGGTACTCACATCAAAACAGCCTAATCTATACCTGCATCAAAATTCTGGTTGCTTCCACTAAAATGCAAAGTGCATGGATGCAGCGAAGATCTGGGATTACCATTGCCTTTAATATGAGGTGTTACTTCTAGGGCCCCCAACCTAACCTACATTCACAACTAAGATGCACCTAAAAAATCACACATTTACACTCTTAATTTTTGAAACCCCAAGAATTGGCATGCAAATGACAATATTTACACCCCACGGTCAGTACAAGGTTGAATGCACGGTTTACCAAAGCAGATGTATGATTGCATCTGTGCAAGTAAATTGTTTTGCCCACAGTATAGTGGATTTATGAAAAATAATGGTGCAGTGTTAATATAAAACATGCCAACTGGTGTGCCTTTTTCACTTTGTAAATGAGCCCTTTAGTCTGATGTCATTTCAGGATCTGCAGAAAGCAGCTGGTATTATAAAGCTGATAACCTAGATTAGCAGAACAACCTATTGACTTGTTCTTTGCCAGTTAATAAAATGGAAGTCTGTGCACAGTCTGTACACTCACACATTCTTAGGGCAACATCACTGAGCACTGACAGACAGATGCTTACTAAACAGTGTGCAGGCTGCTGTTTTTCTGTCTAAGAGAAAATGCCATGTGTGACATTGCCTTGTGCCATAGGCGGAGAGTGACTTCATGCATTCACTTCTGTGCGGGGTTCTCCATACATTTGTGTTTGTGTTCCGTAAGCTTTAATGTGTTTTAGTTAGTTTTAGAGAGAAAGACAGTAGGTACTGACAATCCAAGCACATTATATACAGCGAGATGACCTCCCACTATAACACAACACTGGTTTGTTTCCCAGCTATGCAGGCTCATGAGGACTCCACTCTAACTAACTAGAAAAGAACAAAACAATGACAAAAGTAAGTGCAAAAATTCAGCAACAAAAAATATATAAAAGCACAATTAGCTTTTTCAGGAGGAAAGAGAGAGCTAGTGATTCAGCCTTTAGAACATATACAGTATAATACCTGTGGGAGTGGGATGAAATCTGCATCAAAAGTTCAGAGTTGGTGAGGATCTTAGGTAAAGCCTGTAGATCTTTATTATCCTTCATTTCTGCAGTGCCTTCAGTTTGTAATATCTCCCCAGCCCTGCCCAAATCTGTGGCTTGATTGGTCAATTTACTGTCTGTCAAGACAGCTGTGCTCTGATTGGAGAAGCCACAATAAGAAAAATCCAATCAGAGCATAGCTGATTACAACAGAACCAGAGCTTGCAGCAATGCAAGAAGATTTTCATGATGTTAAAGGTTCCAGAGCAGTGCAGAAACTGTTGTTTTTTTTTTTAAGGTGCCAAGAAGGTTTGGGGAGGCTTAGCCTTCCCCAGCCTTATTGAAAATCCAAACCAAACGGGCTCTAAATATAAGTCTGAAAGCAGTTGCTTACTACAGGGGATGTAAAGAAGGTGGCTGCACCAGGGCTCCGGTACATCTTTGAAGGCAATAGGCACAAACAATTAATTTACTTTAATTGCAAGCTGCAATATAAAGCGATTAAGTGATATAAATGGATAGAGGACCTGTGATTAAGAATTTGCCAATAATATGAGATGTAAAAGTTCATGAGGGCAACAAATAGGGGATGAGGCGCACATTAAGCACCAGGACCCGAATACCTCTAGTTACAATACTGTACTAAAATGTAAAGTTACCAAATCATTGGAAAAATCTAATGATAAGACAAAACAGAGGCGCCTCCTCCAGGCAGATACCAACAAAAGTGGTAATTTTCAATAATAGTTTATTCACAACAATATTGCAACGCGTTTCACAGGCTTTTCCAATGTCTTTGTATAAACACACCAGGAGCCTCCTGGTGTGTTTATACAAAGACACTGGAAAAGCCTGCGAAACGCGTTGCAATATTGTTGTGAATAAACTATTATTGAAAATTACCACTTTTGTTGGTATCTGCCTGGAGGAGGCGCCTCTGTTTTGTCTTATCATTATATTGAGTCCACCCCGAGTGGAGGGGTGTCATCCCCATTTTTCTTCCTTCTACAGAGAGTGACTTCTTATTCCTGAGTGGGGTCAGGATAATCTCCCCAACTGCCTATCCAGTGGTTGCCTAATGGTAACCCTGGCTTGTGAGTATTAATTTGTTTACTCTACCATTACTCCTTGTAAAAACATATTACACTATTGGGGCTCTTGGTGTTCCTTTTTGTCTTTATTGGAAAAATCTAGAACATTAAAGAAGAAGGAAAGTTTGAAATCACAAATCCAAAATTTATGCATACCTCGGACTGGGGCTCTTCTCAGTGAGCACCACAGAGCGATCTTCTTCCTTCTTCACGCAGGTGCGCATATGCAATGAAGTGAAAAGCTGAACTTTAATTTTTAAAAAAGCTGGCTTTTTCACTTTACTGTGCATGTGTAGGTGTGGGGGGAGCAACGAAAAACAAAGTGGAAGAAGAGGATTGCTCTGTGGTGCTCGCTGAGAAGAACCCCAGGCCAGGGCAGTTTTCTGCATAACCTTTGGAACCCCCGATGCAACTACAATCTCAACACTAAAAGATCCAAATTTCTGGTAAAAAAATAATCAGAAATTTGTTTCTTAATGTTACCAGGGGCAGATTTTTGCCACCAATGGTAAAATGCTGCTGGAGATAAGTATATCACCTTACCTCATGAAAAGAATACCTGTGTGTCCCTCTATATACCTTTTAGTAGGATAGTGTTCATACATGTTTTATAAACTATTATATGTGATTGATCCTTTACTTATGGCGTGGACCCTTCTAGCAACAAGTAATGTAATATTTGAACCTAGTTCTGCATATAGTTTATGAGAAGGCACTATTAAATACATTAATGAAACCACACAACTTCTTTTAATCCTTACATCAATAAACAGCTAATTTAATGCCCACTACATATATATGATATAATTTTATAATATGATATAATTTTGCTTTAAATATGCATAGTTTCATCATTTTTTCTCCTTAATTCTTATGATTTATTAGTGTACATCCCAGAATTAATATTTCTTTTACCTCTTCTTCCATCCTCAATTAATTATCAATATTATCGAAAAAGTTTGTCTCCTCCTCTCCTTGCCCCACAAGGTTACCTGTTGGTCCCAAGAGAAAGAGGGGCTCATTTTGACAGAGTTTGGTGCAGTTCGGATAAGCAGCTAATCCCTTGGGTAGCTCTTGTCAGATTACTAATTAGCTAAAGCGGATCGGCCTGAGAACACCATGCGGTCAGTCTGACTTTAGATAAAACAGTAAGGGGGGAGTGGGCTTCATTTGCCCAGGCATTATTAACCTCTTCAGCACTTAGAGGTCCAGCACATTCTTATTTCCTGAGCAGCAAGTGGAATAAAGCTTTACTCCCATCATGTATGTCTGCTGTTCCTGGTGTGAAGATTGCTATCAGGTGTTAAGGAGAGCATTCTCTCTAATTCTATTGCTTTTTGCCATATGTCATAAATAAATTTATAACAAGGCAAGTGTTTAACTGCATTAGAATGGGCTCCTGAAGTCAAGCGTAACATTCCTGATCCCCCCCCCAGTGGGCCCTTAGCTCCCTCTGCTTGGTGCAAGTGTACGTCTAGTCTACTCTTCTCTCATCACTTTCCTGCTCGCTTCAGTCACATATGTAAGCTTAGATAATTTCTCTTCACTCGGCGCTTGCCACCTTCTGTGTCTCTTTTACTGACTGTTTCTTTTATTTACTGTTTCTTTGTTTTGTTACATCTTTATAGAAATGTGTTTTTTAACAATGGCTACTATTGAATTTACAGCTCTTTTGTATCAGTTTTGCGTCTTTCATGTTTTGTTTCCTTCCCTATTCTTGTCTATATTGTATTTCATTAAAAAAAATGTTCTTGTTTTTTAGTATTAGGCACCTTATCTCTGACTACGCACTTGTTTTGTATGACTTTGCACTTTGAGAAAGGCCTTGGTGTAGGCGGAAACGTCAGCCTCCAAATAAAGTGTTTTCTGCCATCTTTAAGTCCTGAGTTGTGCAGACCTTTCCCCGATGGGGACCGAAATGTAACTTTGGCTATTCATGATGGGGACCGAAATGTAACTTTGGCTATTCACTACGTGAGCCATTGTGAATGAGCTACTCACCATATACCCAGGGAGCATTTACACTCCATGAAGGTGTTCACAGGAATATTTCAAAATTTATCTGTAAATATGGGTGGATGTGTAAAGCACCTGTATATTACGTTTTCTGGCGGCTGGATATCGCGGGGACTTATATTGCATAAGTACTACTTAGGGCACTGGTTACTGTGTGAAATGAATAACAAATTATGCGTAGGTATAGGTTTTGCTGTCTACTCAGCCTTAGTTAGGGTACCAGCACACACTAATTGGATGGCACAGAAAACATTACACACAATCATAAGACCAAAATTGCACTTTTCACACTGCATTTGTGGTCATAAATTAGCTGTTTAGTGTTGATAAATACAAGTGCATTTGCATTTTTGTCTAAAATAAAGAGTGTGTACAACTTAATTTAAATACATCATTATATCTACCTAGAAAATGGATACAGTAGGCAATAAACAAAGCAATAGATTTTAGGTCCAGGAAACATTAAGAAAACCTCCTCATACTAAATACTGGTGCAAGATACAGAGATTCACTTAAAATATATAAATAAATGGATAGATCTCACCCTAACAAAGGGTTCCCATCTGTGTAGAATAGAGACATATTTCAACTTTAAATGGTTCAGAAAAAAACAAAACTAATAAACACCTATGATAATTATAATATTACAATAACAAATACACATATCTGCTATTGTAATGGTGTGTATTCTAGAAGGTAGGAAAAAGTGTGCAAAGTTTCGGTTCAAATTTATTAATCCATATTAAAGACAATCTTAAACACAGCCTTCAGTTAGCATATGTGTAACAGATGGATTCATATTTCCATTAAGGTGAACAATTCATGTTCCATTGTACAGCACTAACAAATTCCTACTTTGCACATTCATCTGGTTTGGCCAAAGGTGCCAATTATTTGAAATAATTAACCTTAGGCCTTCTACAGTACTTCAAAAAATAACTGCTCATATATTTATTAAAATATAATACCCATGGTATTTATGATGAGTCAGTTTCTGTAACATTATTATACAAGAAAGTTTACAGGAGCAATAAAATTAAAAAAGCATACTTAAAGGAGAAGTGTCATCATATAAAATATTTCAGCATTATCATAGCAGTATAGTGCTTTGCAAAAAAAAAAAAAAAAGAAAGACTTTGGCAAGGTGCTTATGGAATACTTTATTTGCTGTAACTGTGTGAAAATATAATGGGAACAGAAGAATGAGTGGTAAATGTATGTGACTGTACTAAGGATGGCCGTAAGGATCCTTATTATTACATTTTGGTCTAGGCTAGGATGACTTCCTGAGTTCCACAAAATGTCTTGGAGAGTCACAGAAGGGCCCTGGGATTGGCTGGGCAGCAGAAGCCCAGAGATATGATGGCATCCAGATCCACAATGGAGTGAACTGACTTACACTGCCTTACTTGCCCGATGTTGTAGTTGTCAAACTAAAGAGGAACCCCATCACTATGATAAAAAAGAAATCAACAAAACTGTACTGGATAATGTTAAACCAGTTTCACAACCACCCTCCCTCTTACTTGAATGACAGTTAAATAAACACAGCACGCTAATTCTTATTCTTATACTCTTTTGTTAGTCTTAGGTTTTGTTTTTTTCTAATATATGATTCTGATTGTTAACACATTTTAAGAAACTAAATGTTAATTTCCAAGTGGCCCTTGTTTCTGATATTCTCAGACTCTCTTTCATCAGGTATGGTACCTAGGGATTGGAAGAAGGCGAATGTCATTCCCATATTTAAAAAGGGAGTAAGATCTCAGCCTGGCAATTATAGGCCTGTAAGTTTGACATCCGTGGTGGGCAAGTTATTTGAAGGCTTGTTAAGGGATCACATACAAAATTATGTACTGGAGAATGGCAATATGACCAGTAATCAGCATGGCTTTATGAATGACAGGTCATGTCAGACCAATTTAATTGCTTTTTATGATGAGGTAAGTAAGAAGCTGGACAGTGGGGATGCAGTAGATATAATCTATTTGGATTTTGCCAAAGCATTTGATACCGTTCTCCACAAACGACCGCTTTCTAAACTTTTGCACATGGATAAAAAACTGGCTAAAGGATCGGGTACAGAGGGTGGTTGTTAATGGTACATTCTCTACATGGAGTAAGGTTCTCAGTGGGGTCCCTCAGGGTTCTGCACATATTTTGTTAATAGCTTGTTAATGTATTTAGGAAAGCTCTATAACTGACCCCCACTAAGAACTCAAGGACATCTGGCCATCCATCATGTTATTATTTATATTAAAGCTACAAAGTACAGGTAAGGAATGCGTTATCTGGAAACCCATTATTCAGAAAATTCCAAATTACGGTCTTCCATAGACATTATAAGAAAATAATTCTGATTTTTAAAAATTATTTCCTTTTTCTCTGTAATAATAAAGCAGTACCTTGTATTTGATCCCAACTAAGATATAATTAATCCTTATTGGAGGCAAAACAATCCCATTGGGTTTAAATGATGTTTAAATGGTTTTTAGTAGACTTAAGGTATGGAGATTCAAAATATGGAAATATCCCTTATTCGGAAAGCCCTGGGTCCTGAGCATTCTAGATAACAGGTTCCACCTGTAATTATTTATTTACTTAAGTTCTATACACTTCTGAATGAAATAGGCTTTTGGTTAACAATGCATTAAAATAAAACCAGGCTTATACCTCAAATGGAATTGGACGATACTTCATGAGTAGGCAAACACTAAACTATATAATGGTAGCAGTCAATAGCTCAAATGGACTGAGTGAAATTCAATCAATAACGATAAAGTACTGCAATTTTAAAAGACAACTAAAAGTTAAAGGGGTTGTTCACCTTTGAGTTTACTTTTAGTATGATGTAGAGAGTGATGTTCTGAGACAATTTGCAATTGGTCTTCCTTTTTTATTTGTAGTTTTGTAGTTATTTTAGAGTTTTAGCAGCTATTTGGTTGCTAGGGTCCAAGTTATCTTAGGAACCAGGGAGTGGTTTGGATGAGAGACTAGTATATGAATAGGAGAGGGCCTGAATGGAAAAGAAAGTTACAAAAAGTAACAACAATAAAACTGTAGTCTCACAGAGCAATAGATTTTTCGTTGCTGGGGGTCAGTGAACCCCATTTAAAAACTGCAGAGACCATTTGAAAAGTTGCTTAGAATTGCCCATTCTATAACATACTAAAATCACTGCTTTAAATCCATGGGGGTGCCAAATTGTTGCCAAATGCCAAAGCCAAAATGCTAACCTTAAAAAGTGCTGTGCTGGAATATTTTTACATATCCCAGGTAGTCCTTATGTGGAAATGGGCTGGATAGATGTGCAGGATAGGAATTATAGCATGTCCTACTGTGAACTAAATATGCAACTACCCCTAACCAGTGCAGCTTCTACTTGGGAGATGTAAAAAGAAGGAGCAAAGGGCTCCAAAGCCAAGTACCTCAGGCCGAAAATTGGATTCTTTTCAGAAAGACCAACAGATTTTGCTAGGGCTATATATTATTCTTTTACAACCAAATAAAGTTCCCAGTTCCAGGGAAATTAGGGTTCTAGAAAATGCTGTAAATATTAATGTAGAAGAGTACAATAAGATATTTTGTATATTTGAATTACTGCAACTGCCAACATTTCTCTACTCATACCTATAAAATATTGGACAACAGTTTTATGCATGCTGTCTGTCCATTGTTCACAAGTGTACTAGTTTCAAATGATTAATCATTCCATTTAAGGCTGTATAAATGACAAGAGCTTACTATTTTGGATTTTGTTGGAAGTGTCAGTAACATCACATATATCAGTGTGCTCTGAGCAGTTGTTAAGATACTAAGCTTAGGGGTCGTCACAAATGATCAAGCAGAAAATGAGGTTTGTCTGATTATTAAATTCTGATGCAAACTGCACTGGTTTCATTGCTGCCATATATTAATACTCTATATCAGGGGTAGGGAACCTATGACTCGGGAGCCAGATGTGGCTCTTTTGATGGCTGCATCTGGCTCACTGCCAAATCTTTAATAAAAAAAATTACAGGGGGCGTGGCCTGCGCTCGGTGGATAGAAGACGTGTTCTAAGGCATAGAACACGTATTCTATCAGCCGAGCGCAGGCCACACCCTCCTTTGCATCGCATCCAGCATCCTTGGTACCCATCCTACCTTGCCCAGCAGCATCCCCGGCCAAACAGGCCTGAAGCCGCATCATCCTCCACAGGCAGCCGCAAATCGAGCCAACATATTGTATGGCTCTCATGGAATTACATTTCAAAATATGTGGTGTTTATAGCTTTCTCAGCCAAAAAGGTTTCCGACCCTTGCTCTATATTATGTACTTATCAGACTTATATTGTTACATTAATATTCTAAATATACAGTATATTGTGCATCAGTCCCTAAGCTCAGGTAAATGACAGCAGCACAGAGCATGTGCAGTGAATCAGCAAAAAAGAAGATGGGGGCTACTGGGGCATATTTGGAGGCACAGATCTTCACTGCTAAAGGGCCGTTGTTGCCTTGGGCTGGTACAGGAGCCCAAACAAATGTACAACATTTTTGTCCTACTCTTTTTAGTTAAGCTTTAGCTTAGTTAAGCTTTAGCTTTAATATATTGAAGTGCTTTAGGTAGCACTTCAATATATTAAATCTGAGGACTGAATACTCAAATTTAAGTGGTAGGTCACCTTTACATTTATTTTTATTATGATATTAACATAATGCATAAGTGTCATCTGTCAAATCTGCCAAAAGTCCAAATAGTCCAAAGTTACTCCTGAGTAGTGTGAAGCTGGTACATTCTGTTATTGCTGAAAGTAGGTGGCAAAACAATATACTGTATTAGTGTGAAGACTAAATATATTACTGATGGGAACAGCATATTAATAGGATGTAAGGCTGATACAACACGTGGCGTTTTTACGCTGCGTATTTTCTTAGCCTAAAAACGCCGCACAAGCCACACAGCCCCTAACTATAGCGTTTTTCAGCCTAGTACTGGTGACGTAGCAAATCCCGTTTCCATGGTGCTAATAGTGCGAAATAGTAAAAAACGCTGCGTATTTCTGCTAGGTCTGGCAGCTGCCTTTGTGTATACATAGGAATAGCTTGCTGTGCAAATACTGGCGTATTTTGGCAAACGCTTGAAAAATCCGTGCTAAGGCGTTTTCTAGCGTATTTATGCATTGTGCGGTTTGCCTCGAGTCTTTTCAAGTTATTTCTATGGATGATGATATTGTGCGTTTTTCAGCCGCCGAGAGAATTAGAAATTATGCAGCATAAAAACGCCACGTGTGGCACCAGCCTAACAGTGTGGTTTGCAAACACACCTGTCTGCCAAAAAAAAAAGTGAATTTAAGGTGCATTGTATTGGCTGCAGAGCGAGGTCTGAAGGAGTACAGACCTCTACAAGACCACAAGGAGTGAGGCTCCGTTATCTATTTACCCAGAGAGTTTGGGAAAACTGACTTTTGTTACACTGTTGGTTGAAAGCTAAACTGCAGTTTGATGACCCCATCTGCCGTCTGCCTTCATTCTGCCACTGCAAGCTTGAGCCAATCCCCACAAGCAGCAGTAACTTATGATGTAGCCAGTAAAATTGTTCTTCCTTTATTTTTTTTATGGTTTTGGAATTATTTAGATTTTAGTTCAGCAGATCTCCGGTTTGTAAGGGACCAATTTACCCCAGCAACCAGGCAATGGTTTGAATGAAAGACTTGACGATAAGCAGGACTTAATAGATATATAATTATAATAAAGGAATAAAAATTAACAAAGAATTGTAATCTCACAGAACAAAATTTTCTGGCTTTATTGTGTGTAAAAAAAGATTGTAATTTTCTTTTTAATAATTTTTATTTTAATTTTAACTTTTACAGAGTGGATGTCAAAATAAAGCAATTTTGGATTAAACAGCATATAGAGAGAGAGAAGAAGGAAAAAAGGGGGGAAGAGAAGAAAGAAGTAGCCCCACTCTTAGGGAATAATGGGGCTGAAGTATCAATAAAAAAACGACAAAACAACAAACTAAAAAATTTAACTTGATGGTTTTCTTGCGATTAAGTCTTGTTATCCTTCAGTTTATATGGTGATGCTGCCTTTGAGGTCCCATGCTATGTGGGAGGGCGGTTCCTGTATGACCCAAATAAAGTTCACATTGACTCTTGTCAATGTGTGACACATTGAATTATTTGACTGTTATTTCAGCAATTAGTCTAAAATGAAAACATAGATGAGGTTTCTGCATTCGGGAAAGAATAGATATACCAAGGTTCCCATACCTTCATAAATTTTTCATGTTTATCTGTAAGTATGCTAGTCAACCTTTCATTCACTAAAATCCAGTTCATTTTATTTTTGAAGTGAGAAATAGGGATTTGGGTAGATTTCCAATATTTAACGATTGTTATTTTGGCTGCCAAAAAGATATAGGTTATCAATGATCTTGTGTAATTGTTGGATGTTAAAATACCAAATATCAATAAAGTATTCCGTGGGTCCTTCCTCAAGTTTATCTGTGTTACCGAATAAACAATAAAAAAGATGGTAATTTTTTAATTTTTTGCATTCTGAAGTTTTGAACAATTTGAACACACACTGCATTTTGTTGCTGTCATTGTGTCATAACAAAATACAACTCCTTTAATAAAGTAAAGAAAAAAGGCAATCCTTCCCCTTCACATCATCTATGCCCCCTTCTGGTATTTTAAAGGCTGTAGCCCTACACATGAATTGCATAATAGTGCATTGCATAACAGAGATGAGTGCGTTTTTGCAAAATTAAGATAGCTGAAAGCAATCACCTGGTTGTCATGGGTTATAGAGCAGGTGCAAATTTACCCAGTGCTCATAAGTAATTCAATAATAATGTCTTTCCCTATGTGCATATCAAATAAAAAACTACAAAAATGGCAAATTTCGAATAAACCCCCAAAAAATCCATTTGTTTTAGTTTTCACAAAATAAGTTCTGTAATTTACTGAATGAATGAATGAATGAATTCATTCATTACTAAATGAATGAATGAAACATACCTAGTGTTTAATTCCTATCCAAAAACATCCTTTCCTACTTTGTTTGGTAAAAGCCTGCAGTCAGGAATACTACTATAAAGCCTTGAAGGTTGGATTTACAACTGTCCAGTGCTTTAAGACTTGAAGGTCAATGATCCATCTTAGAGTGCAGAAAAAAAAATACTGCAGCACAAGCAATCTGAGATGCAATAGATACTGTTAGGCCCTAAGCTCTTCTCAACCTGCCCTTCACACTCAGTGCTGGCACTTTGGAGCTATGTTCTGCCATGTGTTCCTTGAGAGTTAAGGCAACCCATATGGCAGCCAATATGGAAAGGATATTTGTCACATCCAGAGCAGATGGGGTTGACATTCCAACCAATCTAACTAGCTTTAACTTCCTATTACTAGCCAAGGGGTTACCGGAAGCTGTGACTGGAGGGCTACATGAGATGGCAATTTAATGGCAACATTTGTCTTTGTTTGTATATTTTGTAACAGATGACAGCTTGATATTGCTTTTAAATAGAGGCATTAGAACTAATGTACAATATATCTATGTATGAAAGCTAGAAAGCACTTCACGTTCTTTACTTAACTATGTATCTTAAATGTGATTTGTATATGTATATATTTACTATTAGACATACCTAATTTTGAAAAAAATCAATTATAAAGAGAGGTGTGAAATTTTTCAACAACACACATAATGTTCTGCCACCACAGATATTGGTGGATATTGATATCCACGTGAGAGACTTAGCTCTCCAATGATCACTTCTATCTACTAATCTAAGTACTCTGCCTTCTCCCAGCCTTACAAAAGTTTAATGGTGACTGAGTAAAACTATTAAAGGCCTGCACATTAAGGATTTCTGGTCTGGGTATACAGGAGTGGAGGTTTTTAAGGTCACTTGCTTTTGACACAAACCTCCATGACCACACCAACAAAATTCCATTCATAAAAAATCAGAAAATAAATGTTGGCACATAATATTGTGATGTAGGCATGTGATAAGGAAAAGGTTGCCTTTCGTCCACCTATACTGCATTCTGCACTATGCACCGGTGTTGTTTTTTAAATGCTCTGTGCGCAGGAGAATTAACCAATGAGGCCCTGGGTGTTTTGTGCCTCATTATTACACTTTGGGGCACATTTACTTTCCCACGAACGTTCCGACGGCGTCCAAATGCGTTTTTTCCGTAATGATCGGTATTTCGCGCAAGTCGTAATGGTTACGAAAAAATCGCAAAAAATACGAAAAAGTCGCAAAATGCTCGTTTTCCAATCGGAATTTTTCGGATTCAGATTCGTGGGCTAGTAAATGTGCCCCACTGTGTGCTGCCCCAACCTTGATAAGTGAGCCATTGTATTGCTTTTTTTGAATACTGTTACTTGTAATTTCTAGTAAGTAAGACTTGAAAGATTTAAAATATAAAGGACTGGATAAAACTGAACTAAGCTCTTTAAAGTCTTATAAGAGTGTGCCATCTGGACACAAAAAGTATAGCAGACATATACACTACAAATACATTGATTGAATCTTTCCATTTTTTATTCCCTGCCTCTGTTCTGAGGCAGAAAACAGTGACGGTCCAAACATTCCTATTCAGCTTTCACCTCTTCCTATACAATTATATGGAAAGAAGAGTTGCCACCTTCTTTTTTATCTTTTCTATACATAACATTGAAATCAAGCACCGCTTTTTCTGGCCTTCCTTGCAAAATACCAGCCAGGTGGCAAATCTAAGATGTAGGTTAAAGGTAGACTGTTTAGCAGCTCAATATTTCTTACTGGTGGTCCATCTTTCACTGCCACGTTTGGGAGGGTTTGGGAACAATCTGCCTTGACACTGCCTTTGTCAATAACAATCTTTAGACCAAACAAACATATCACTTCCAGATGATCACTTTTTTTTTTGTTAAATAGCACACCCAGTAGAAACTCATAGCATGTAACTTGGAATAATTCAGTCTAAACTGGAATTAATCTAATTATTAAGAACACTTAATTTGTTCCTTATGTACAACTTGCTTAAAGGGGTAGTTCACCTTTAAGCTAACTTTTAATTAAGTTATAGGATGTCCTATTCTTAGTAACTGTTACAATAGCCTTCAGTTTTTATAGTTTTTTTTAATTATTTTTCTTCTTCTATCTCTTTCTAGTTTGGGAAACCAAACCAGGCAGCCTAACAAATCATATATTTCTGTTCAAGCCCTCTCTTATTCTGTTCTTCAACTTCAGCTTATTCTTCTGCTTTTTCTTCTTCTTCTTAACGCCCCCCATTTTCTAAATGCTACTCCTCCTACAAGGTAGTTTAGAGGTACAACACCCAAACTCTCCACACTTCTTCGCCCTATAGCGGAGCAGTTTGCTTGTGCTTTTCTAAGTGATCCCGCCCCCCGTCTTTTTGTGGCACCGCTCCGAACACCCCAATTTTCCTATTAACTTTGACAGGAAAGATTTTCAAACTGCTGCGACTCTTACAGCTTTGAAGCTACACCCCCCAAACCTGAATAACATAATAATGGGGTCACCCTGAATGAAACACCAACATTTGTTGGATGACCCCAAAGTGGGAGGGGCCGACAACAGCCAATCAAATTTCACCCATTGACTTTTATAGGGAAATTGAAACTTCTGCCAATCTTACAGCTTTGAGGCTACACTCCCCAAACTTGAATCACATAGTCATGCAGTCAACCTGAATGAAAATATGATGATTGTTGGATGCCCAAAGTGGGCGGAGCTGTGAACAGCCAATCAGATTTTACCTATTAACTTCAACCTGCTGCCATTCTCACAGTATTAACACCAGGGTCCCCAAACTTTTCACAGTTGGTCACTAGGGGACTGCAGTTTTAGTTTTAAAAAAAGTAGGAGGAGCCACCAACAGCCAATCAGATTTCACCTATTGAATTTTATTGGTTTGATGACAGGGTTCCCAAACTTTGCACAGTCAGTCACTGGGTGACTACTTACTCAAGGTTAGAAAAAGTGGGCGGGGCCACTAAAAGCCAATCAGATTTCACCTATAGACTTCATAAGTTTAAATTTAAACTGCTGCCATTCTTTTAATATTAATACTAAGGTCCCCAAACTTTGCAGAGCTAGTCACCAGGTAATTGTGGTTCAGAGTTTAAAAAAAGTGGGTGGAGCTACCAACAGCCAATCAGATTTTAACTATTGATTTTCAATGGGGAAATTCAACCTGCTGCCATTCTCACAGTATTAACACCAGGGTCACTAGGGGACTGCATTTTTAGGTTTTAAAAAGTGGGTGGAGCCACCAACAGCCAATTGCATTTCACCTATTTACTTTTAATGGTGAAGTGTAAAATTCTGTCAGTCTCACAATTTTTATGCCTGAGTCCCCAAACTTTGCAAAGTTGGTCACTGGGGACTGCAGTTCAAAAATAGGAAAAGTGGGTTGGGCCACTAAGAGCCAATTAGATTTTATCCATTGAATTTTATTGGTTTAAATTTAAAATGTTGTCATTCTCACACTATTTATGCAAGGGTGCCCACTGTTTGTCACTGGGTGACTTCAACTCAAGGTTAGAAAAAGTGGGCACACCCACCAATCACAATTTACCTATTGACTTTTATTGGTTTAAATGTAAACTGCTGCCATTCTTTAACTATTAATCCTAGGGTCCCTAAACTTTGCCGAGTTAATCACTGGGTAACTGCAATTCCAGGTTAGAAAAAGGGGGCAGAGCCACCAACCGCCAATCAGATGCCACTTGTTGACTTTAAGTGGGGAAATTTAAATTGCTGCCATTTAGACACTGTTAAAACTAGGGTCCCCAAACTTTGCACAGTGGGTTTTACTATATAACTGTGGTTCAATAAAAAGTGGGCGGAGCCAACAACAGATCAGATTTCATTCAGTGACTTTATCTTCCAATCTCTCATTGAAACCACTGCCTGATTGCTAGTATAAGAAAAATTATGACCAATTGCAAAAAATAAAGCATGACGACCCACTGCACATTTTGACTGCCACTGCAGATATAAAAGAAAGAAAGCTGTTGGCCACTATGACTGTCATCTGGTGTTCATTTTAAAAGTGCTTCCAAGTATTCAAATTTGGACTACTTTTTGTAAAAATAAGGCATAAACTCCATGCCTCTCTGTAACTAACATTAATAATAATAATGATGATAGCTTTATGCATAAACTATAATAGCTCTGTCTATATCTGTAATTACAAAATCAAACACTCATAAAGGAAAGATCTGGTTAAGAAATTTTGAATTATTTTCTGGTGTAAAGTAATATATTTCACCAAATTAGGTTGAAGACCTCAGTACAAATTATTAAAACAATTCAAACACACTATTAACAATATATTATAAACATCATTATATTATATATCAACACAATATATTATAAACATAAACATTATCATTATAAACAAATTTATTAAACATCCACTTAAGTTTAGCATTTTTTTTAATATGAGCAATAGTTCCCCTTCAATGCATATCTGTCTTCCTACTTCATACAGGTATAACAAAAGCTAACACTTTAACACCAAAACACATTATTTATCGGTACAGCCCTTTCCACTGGGATCCTGTGAAGCAGGTAATTAAAGTGGAAATTTCATCACCTAAACAGTTGTTAACAACAACCTATAAATGCTGCTTTGCGATTGAAACAACATGATGTCTCATACAGAACAACCTATTATAAAGAAAATGTTTTTGTAGAGCAGCTTTTAAAACATTCTTTTACCTTACCCTTTATTTAAAACCAGCGGACAATATAATCATACATTCCTCCCATTACTTGTCTATGTTGGTCAGTAAGATAGTTTTCTTCTGGTTCTGTCTCAAAATAAGATGCTGGCCTTGGCCCCACCCTCAAACTCAAAACCTAGCCACTGCAGGCAAGTAAGAGGAAGGGGGAATGGAGGCAGGTGTTACTTTTACAAGGCGATATTAGTAATGATTGATGAAAGATCTGTAATGTTTTAGTATCACATTAAATGGGCTGTTCACCTTAAAAGGCAAAGTAAAGGTAAAAACTAAGTAAGCTTTATCAGAAAGGTCTATGTAAAGACAGCCATAAGCACACACAGAGAGTCCTCTATCAAAAGAAACACAGGATTTATTTTCTTCTTTTATGTAAACATACTGTATTCTTCAGTATCAGACTTCCTCTCCTTTAAGGTTCCTTAAGGTTTGGGGCACAAGTCTACACAGCTCTCTCCCTCTTCCCCTCCCATAAGAATTCACTCCCCCTCGCATCAGAATGTGTGGTATGAGCTACCAACAGCTACAGCATGGAAGCTACTGAGACAGAGCTAAAATGGCAGCTACTATCTTAAACAAATGGAGGGAGCTTCTAGAACTATTTACTCAGGTATGGTAAAGCTTTCTGCAGAATGAATATAGCGTTCTAGCACTAATGTGGCTAATGCCCAAATGCCTTTCCTTCTACTTTAAATTAACTTTTAATATGTCGTAGATTGTATGTTCCAGTTGGTCTTCATTTTTTATTATTTGCATTTTTTTAATTATTTAGCTTTATATTTAGCAACTTTCAAGTTTTTTATTTTAGTGGCTATACGGTTGCAAGGGTCCAAATCACCCACACAACCAGGCATTGGTTCAAATGAGAAACTGGAATATGAATAGGAGTGGGACTGAATAGAAATATAAGTGATAAAAATGTAACAATAATAGTGAAATTGTAGCCTCATAGAGCAATAGTTTTTTGGCTGCTGGGATCAGTGATCCCCTTATGAAAGTTGGAAAGAGTAACAAGAGGAAAGCATATAATTAAAAAATAGTTTTAAAAATGTATAAAATAATAAAAATGGGCTTGTTCTAAAGTGCATAGTCAAGCTTTCCCTGTAACTGTTGAAAATCAAAAGCACACTTTTCAAAAAAGGAGAGCAAAAAGGCAAAGAAAAAAAAAGAGAGATTGAAATAGATAACCTAATTTTGTTATAATATGTCAAAGGAGAATAATTTGTCAAACCATCTGCTTAATAGGCATTTGTGGATCTCTTGGTTTAGTATAACAAAAGTCCTCTACCAGTTTTTTAAAGGTCTTGTTCATTTAAACTTTAATGTTCCTTTCTCTGGTGTTTCAGTTTGGCAGTTTAGTAATATAGGAACTGTTTTTGCTAAACTTCAGCATTATGTTGGATGTTAGAAACTTTTGTAACAATAATAACAGCTGCCTTTTGATGAAATTCAGGGGACAGAACAGTTGGTGACTACACCAAAATGAAAATGAAACTTTACACATAGTAAGAATTAGTAAACTGATTAAAAATAAAAAAATAGCAAGTGTTTGGAAGGTAACAACTAGTGATGTGCCGGCTGGCCCGCAACCCACAGGTTAGGCAGGTTCGAGCTGACAACGCAACATTAAAAGCGGGCTGAGCCCTTCTGCCTCCCTCCCCGTCCACGACCTAACTGAGCCCCACTTCCAGTTCCAGGTTCAGTTCATAAAAGGTGTTTGGTCCGGGTTAGATTAAAGATCAAAGTAAGGTTAGAGGCTAAGGTTGTGGGATACTCTGCTGGAAAATGTTAAAAAGGCAGATCCCCTTAACCTTTTTACTGCCAACGACGTATGGGATACATCGTGGCAGTAAAAGGGCTTAAATGCCAACGACGTGTCCCATACGTCCTTGGCATTAATCATATGATTAATGCCAACGAAATGATTAATCATATGGGGGTATGTTCACATTGGGGCCCCTACATGCCACATACTTAGGTAAACCTATACATATTGGGCATCAAACTATTCAGTGGACCCCTGGTGTTTAAATTCAGGGTGTTTTATCTTGGTAGCTAATGCTATGTGGGAGATAAGATGCTGCAAAATGGAAGCTTTGAGGCGATTTTTGGAAATGTCATCAAAATTGCTAACTTTAGAAAAGCTGTGCGGCTTGGTACTTTGGAGTAGAAAGACATGGGTACCCATTTTAGATTTGAGGTAATGTGTACTTTCCAAAAATATATGACTTTCTGGGGTGAGCGTACTTTTTACTAGCTTTATCCCACATATAATGATGTAAATGTGTTGATTTTGCAGGAGCTGTACAGTACATATGGGGGTATGTTCACATTGGGGCCCCTACATGCCACATACTTAAGTAAACCTATACATATTGGGCATCAAACTGTTCAATGGACCCCTGGCGTTCATATTTAGGGTGTTTTATTTGGTTACTTTATGACCTGTAGGAGATAAGATACTATAGACTGGAAGCTTTGAAGCGATTTTTAAAAAAAATCACACAATAACTTTAGGAAAGCATTGTAACTTGATAGTTTGGAGTAGACAGACAGTTGTGTCTATTCTGTATTCCCCAGAATCTGTTCTTTCCAAAAATGTACAATTTTCTGGGATAAACCTTCTGTTAGTGGAATTTTTGGCCTTGAAATCTAAAGTATGCAGCTTTCTGGAGCAGTGCTTTGGAAATTTGGTAGTGTACTGCTGGGAGTTTTTGACCTATACAAGTGAGAAATCTCCATAAAACTATATATATTTGGTATTGGCATGTTCAGGAGACATGGGACTTTCCAAATCAGTTGTATATTCGTGCATAAAATAATTTTTGTTTCTAGTATGTGTGTTTATATTATGGAAAATTTGATTTTATTTGCATTTTTAGACATTTAGAAGCCTATATCTTGTTACAGAATTGGAAGTACACAAAAATTCTACCATATTTTGAAAGCTTAGGTTGTTCTGAAAAAAACGATATATTGTTTTCCTGGGTAAACTAAAAGTCCCCCCGAGGAAAGGCCCCTAAAGTGAAACATTGCAAAATGTTCAAAAAATGTATGGCAATACAAGTTCTGCTTTGACCAAAATGGCTGGCAGTAAAAGGGTTAATACCTTTAGGCCTGTGGCACACATTGATTTTCTGTCAGATGTCAAACTAACAGGCCTATAGTTTTCATACTGAGAACGGTATCCCCCTTTTAAATAATGACACCACATTAGAAATCCGCCGGTCTTTCAGCACCATGCCAGACTTCAATAAATCCTGAAAAATTAAGTGAAGACGTTTGGCAATCATAGCGCTAAGCTCATTTAATACCCTGGGATGAATCCCATCCGGTCCTGGACCTTTGTTTACCTTTACATGTTCAAGTCTCTTTTGAATTTCCTCCCCAGTGACCCATGCATCAGTAGTTTTATTACTAGATTTGGGTCTATTAAAAGGGAAGCCTTGATTAACTGACTCCTCAGTTGTATAGACATTAAAAATAATTTCTGCTTTTTCCCCTGTTCTCATCATGACCCCCTGTGATAATAAGGGCCCCACCCCTTCTTGCTTTATTTTTTTTTACTATTTACATTACATCTACTCCTAGATGCAATACCCCTTTCCATCTCTATTTTAGCTTTTGCATGCTTTATTTGCTTCCTTGTACCTGATGAAAGTTTCTGCTTTTAAAAACAAATAAACTGTACATGAAGTCCCACCAATCTTCATGTCTTAGCTTAGAGTTTATGGCCTATTGCTAAAATATACATACTATAAAAAGGCACACAGAGTTGTTAAATAAGACTTAAAGCACAGTTTTTACATCACAGCTTGGTAAACCTGGGCTGTTGCACAAATGAAAAGCAAGCTCCTTTGGTCAGTCCTCTTAACTGAATGACAGAATCACATTTAACTTATTTATACTAATTAAAAAAGAACAGTGACAAGATAGTTGCATTATAAGCACTGGGTTCAAACTGTAACAAAACCAGCCTTCAGTAACCAATACCCTCATAGTATATCACAAGTGTTCAATTTGCATGAAGTGCCATGCTGTCAGAAATATCCGAAATTGCTCTGTTATATATATATATATTTTTTTTTTTCATACATATACATACACACTAATATATATTAGTATAAGCAATCTTAACAAATATTACTTAAGATAATCATTATGTGACTTAAGTAGAGATAAGAACTTCAAACCTTACCTTTAAGAAAGTCATATAGATGGCACCTCCATTTCAACTTATTCATCAAAAAGTTCTTTCTTCTTATCTTTGTATTTATGGTTTGATTTTTGGGATCTCTACACACAAAAACATACAGATTACAAACGATATTTTTCAGCACTAAAACACTATAAATAAGGTAATCAGAGTCCCATTGAATGCATATATATCTGTAAAGCTTTGCTCTCACAAACTGAAGCACAAAGAGTTGCAGCTGTTTTCTCTATGTAGCCCATTGCAATCTACAGAGTGCCAAGATGCACAAGATACAGAGGACCCCTGCCAAATGCAGACTAAGGTCTTTCTTTGCCCCAGCTGCAAGTGCTCCACTGCACTGCTTCACACGTAGCCGATTTCGGCAAACCGCCGAAATTGCCTCGCGAGGCAACTTTGGCGATTTGCCGAAATCGCCTGCACAGCGTGTGCCATCCCACCGGCGACTTACATTTGCACCGGTGGGATGGTAGTTTGGGGAGATTAGCCGCCCGTGACAAGGGACATTTGTCGCGGGCGACTAATTTCCCCGTGTGCCAGAGCCCTTAGAGGGCACACATGGGGGGAGATTTACTAATCCACGAATCCCGAAAGGGCAAAATTTGGATTGGAAACTAAAATTTTGCCATCTTTTCGTCGTCGCTGCGACTTTTTCGTATTTGTCGCGATTTTTCCGTCGCCGCCGCGACTTTATCGTGTTTTGCGCGACTATTTCATCGCCATCGCAATTTTTTCGTATTAAGCGATTGTAAAAGGCGGAAAAACCAATCCGATTTTTTCGCAACGGTGACGAAAAAGTCTCGGAAAATATACGAAAAATTCGCGGCGGCGCCGAAAAAGTTGCGAAACATACGAAAAAGTCACAACAGCGACAAAAAAGTCGCAAAAATACCAATCATTACGAAAAACTGCATTCTGACGCCTTCGGACCGTTCGTGGATTAGTAAATCTCCCCCATGGTGTTTTGTTAGCTGATACCCTAACTGGTACAATCTTCTAGTTGTACCTGCACCTGGAAGCACTGAATTCACCAGGTGCAGGCCCACGCAGCTGATATCTGATGCCAGCTAATGTGAAACTATGCGTTTATTGATATTGGGCATGTGTGCCTGAATTAGGGTACATTCAATGCTTACAGGTGCAGGCATAACTAAAACAATTTTTAAGGGTACAGGCGGATTGTCAGCCTTAAGTGCTCTTTCGTGTGCTTTCATGACAATAATATATTAACCTTGATGGAATTTCTTTATACAGGGAGGTATAGAATACCATGGATTGGACAAAGACACATAAGAATGAAACCCAAAATAAAGAGAATGAGATTATGGGAGAACAGTTCTCAATACGATACAAAGGAAACAGATCTGGACCCAGAGTCAGGTTATGACATTCACCCAGAAGAATAATATAAATATGATGTTTTAAATCTATCTTGAGTTTGTTTAGGTCAATATAATCCTTTTGAATAAGGGTCTTAATTATGCACCTAGATAATGACTGGATACAATTGAATTTTTCGTAGATTTGAACTGTTTGTGAGGAAACTACCTTGAAGAAGTTTTTCTGTATGAAAGAAAGTAAATAAAAGAATCAAGAATGGGAGGATAAGTGTGATATAAATCACACAAATTAGAAGGCTTAATTTTGGACACAAATTTAAATGAGGTTTCAAAGTTTTACCCCAATGAGGCCAAGGGTCTTTATATAATATTATTTGAGAAACTAGGGATGGAAGAAAGAGATACCCTGGAAAGATGATTTATTACCTATAGAAATAAAGCACTTTCTTCATTAAGAAGAAAAGAATAATAGAATAATTAAGAAGAGAAGAATAATAATTTGACCAGCAGATAAGGGGGAAGTTGTGATCATCCAAAATCGGGAGGATTATTTGAAGGAGGCCTACAGACTGTTGGGGGACAAATCAACTTATACAACAATCTGGAACAACCCAACGAAGAGCTTCAAAGTGGAATTATTTAAGATATTGAGAAAAGTATACTGTAGAGGTATAACAAAGAAAAATGATTTTGACTATGTTTCGGTGAGACACCCTTGAATAGCAGTATTTTACCACTTGCCAAAGATTCATAAAAATCTAACAATCCCTGAAGATCACTCAATAATTTCTGGGATTGATTCCCCTATATAATCATCATCATAGTTAGGCTTCAATGCTGTGAACGAGATGATACGTAATATTAACTGGGAACCAGAATGGATACTGGTGACAGCAGATATTTCTGCCCTCTATATTTCCATTGACTTCACCGGGCATGTGGGTAGAGTGATTGATATGTTAGATAAATATAACTTTCCAGAAACTGAACAGAGAAAGTTTTTAGCATAAAGTATGATGTTTATTTTGCATTTTATCGCAGGGGCTGTGATGGGAAACCTGATTTGGTCCTAGCTATGCCAATTTGTATTTGGGGAGCCAGGAGGATGAAAACATCTGGGGTCATGCCTGAAGCTTTACCTCCGCTACATAGACGATTTGTTTATTATTTGGGAACTAATGTTTCCCCTATTGAATCCTTCTTTGAAACGATCAATACAAATATGGAAGGTTGAAAATGTACCTATAAATGGAGTAACCAAGGTATAGATTTAGATTTGGAAATACTTGTGGAAAAAGATTGTGTAAAGACTGTGTAAAAGATCTCACTTTAAGGGGGTTGATAGAAATACTTAGATATCTGTCCCAAGGGGACAATTTATAAGAATACGCAAAAGTTTTACTAAAGACCTTGATTTTTTCGAGCAAAGCTGTTATATATACAATCAGTTTGTGAAAAAGAGTTATGAGAAAGAATTCTTGACAAAAGAATTCCTAAAGGTGTCAGGCTTTGATTTTTGTGTACATGTACCAAGATTAGGAAAGACCTTAGATTGGTATCCACATTATTATATCAACAACACTGAGGGGATGATCACCTCAGTTCCTAAAAGACAACTTCCTAAAGACAGGGACCTTGATGAGGAATGTTAAGGGAGAACCAACCACAAACATTAGCCAAAGTAAAAAGAAAAACAATGATATAAAGAGCAATAACCCCAAAGTTAATATTAGAAAGGTAGAGAAAAGAACTCCGGGTAAGAGCAAAATTGAAAATAAAATAATGCCTTATTATAAAAAGTTCTATGTCAATAGAATAGAGGACATGGAATAGACAGTCCACCTCCAAATGAGACATCCCAAGAGTATGGCAAGTTGGCTATGGTGGTTAGATATCACAATAAATTAAATGAGGTATTAAAAATAATAATTTTAAATATTCCACATTGGAAGAATGAAGTATCATGTAATCTACCAGTGTTATGTAAGCCTTGAAGGACTTATTAGCACCTACTATATTGAGGCAACTATAAAATTATAAAAAGGGTAATTTAACATTAAATAAAAATAAAAATGAATTTGGGAAAGATAGTATGAGAGATAAATAAATTCTTTAAACGTCATACAATGTGATTTCCTGATTTTTTTTTTTTTAATGCTGTCTCTCACAGTGGGAATGCACCTACAATGTGAATTTCAGACCCCTCCATGATTTCTAAGTGGGAGAACTTGCAAAATCGCAGGGTGTTCAAATACTTATGTTCCTCACTGTATGAACATATATGAAAAATTAGAATTGGATCCAGGGAGATGTTGTTGTATAGACTCTTTCAGGATGTACACAATTCAGATGTGACATCTGAAAGCATGAGCTATTAAACATATAAAGTAAGACTACAGAGGGAGAGACAAGGTAGAATTTCTAATAGAAGGGTAAAAAAACAGAATCTTTACTCAATACCTTTGACCCAAATGAGTTTAATGAAAACTGGAACCTTAAACCATTTATCAAAGAAAAGGTGGATATATTGTCCCTGCCCCTGTATATCACTTTCTTTTTTTTTCTTAATTTTATGTTTTCTTATTTTGCATTTTATTGAACAAAATACAGATGTGCATTTACTGGGGACAGTCCCGCCAGATGTGAAGAAATGAGTCATGTTGATTGCATGCTTGAAAATACTGTGGGCAAGCAGAAGGATACTAACTGGCTATTGTGGTAGGGACTAAGTAAAATTTTTTGAGAAGTCTCTTGTATCAGTACATTTATAGAATATGACACTGAATTTTTAAAAATGTCTAGCCAGGTTTCGAGGTAAAGTATGCTTTCCCAAGTTTGAACAAATGTCAAAGCCTTGATTGGAGTTACGTGAATTAATGCGTTGTAAAAAAAAAAAAAAGATAGTGGCCCTTTAGAGTAAGTGAGTTGAAGACATAAACATTCAAATGCAGTAGGTGGGCATGTTTCAACCATTACATTAAGGTATCTGACCTGGTGAGTGAGCAAATAGTATTTGATCATCTTATGTTGCCATCTGAATTAAAAATTGATCTCAAGTGATGTTTTAATATGCTGTGGGAGATTAATGTTGAAAGCTTTGATTTGGAGGGATTGGTCTTTAGTCCTGAAAAATTGGTTTCATAAGGTTTTGTATAAATATGAAAGAGAAGTCATGAGATTGGATAAAGCTGTAGCTGGTCCAGTTGGCAGACTGAGCTTATTGGGAAAAGGAGTAAAAGAGGTGGGAGTAGGAGCTGTAAAGGGTTAACAAAGACTTTAAAAGTAAATCTGACCCTACGCGGACGTTCTTGAGAAAGGCCAGGAGCCCAAAACGTGTTGAATATTTGTCTGCAATAGGTACCTATATTGCTTGAATAGGCAAGAGACGTCATGCGCTAAGCGAGAACCGTGAAGATTTAGCGGCATACAGGTGAGACGCCAGCATGCTGATTTTAATAAGTTCCCAGCCAGGAAAATGTTTTTAGCATAACTGAATTTATTGATTTGAAACAATATTAGTATTATTATGGTCACTTTTATATATATATATATATATAAGCTAGCCCAATATATTCAATATGCTCAATATGCTTAACACTAAAACGGAAGAATATTAAGGTCATTGATTGTACATTGTAGTTCAATACACTTCAGATATTTAATATATGGGAATTGTATCGGCAAAATAAGGTTCCTTACGTGATTTCTTTATATAGATTTGCTTCATACTATATACCTGTAATGTAAATTTGGGTCTTATTGACTGAACCTGATTGGATTTCTAGGAGGAACTGATAGCTGACTGAATATTTTATTGGCAAAATAAATGAATAGGATTTATTGCACTAAGAGTGAATTTTATCAATAAATGTAAAAGGTGGATTTTAGTGTTTTTTATGAAAAAGTGCTAACCACATAAGTATACACAGGCAGATCATTGTCAGATTAGAAAGTAATGTAAAAACAATGACACATGGAGCTACTTTTAGCCAGCTACTTGTCATGGCTAAAAAAATAGACAATACTGATTATTGTCTCTACGTGTGTGACTGCAGCCATACCCTTGAAAGAAGTGCTTGCAGAATATGCACAGGGGGCACACTGTCCTCTTTGCTTCTTTGGGCAAAATATGAAAAAACAACTGACTTTTGACTTGTAAAAGAGCAGGCAGACTGGACCAAAATTCTTTTTTTTTTAAAAAGGAACAGCATCCCAAACAGAAGAAGTACATATGCATTTTGAATGTCTGTTATGCCTAAGAAGGTCACTTAATCACAGGTTGAACCCTATATTTAAGCGCAATTCTTAGGCAGGAAATGCATATGGCTGTTAATATTTGAGATGGCATTCCCTGAAATAAAACTTTTTTAGTTTAATTTTTTTTGGTACAACTACAAAATAGACAATATAAGTGTTTTAGTTCAGACAATTCTCGGTATTGTCTATGGCAGGGTACATTCTGGCATTTTGTAGCCTGGATTTACGATTGAGTGCTATTCTGATATCTACCACTTTTAGCAATATGGGTATCAGGCAGCTGCTATCTTGCTACCTTCCCATTGTTCTGCTGATCGACTGCTGGGGTGGAAAAGGAGGGGGTGATATCACTTCAACTTGCAACGCAGCAGTAAAAATTGACTGAAGTTTATCAGAGCACAAGTCACATGACTGAGGGCACTTTGGAAATGAAGATTATGGCTAGCCCCATGTGAAATTTAAATATTAAATAATCTGTTTGCACTTTTAAAAATGGATTTCAATATAGGATTTTCTGGATTTCGGAACTTTCTGGATAACGTGTTTCCGGATAAGGGATCCCATACCTGTACTGCATTAATCTCTTCTAAAATCTCAGTGTACAAGCAGTTACACCCCCATCACATTCCCAGAGCTTATGCAAAACTGTGCCACTCAATACAAAATGATTAGTTTGCCAGATTACATATTTAAACCAGGGTGCATATAAAAGTATTTCCACAAATGTCAAAAAGTCTGCGCTTTTTAAAACTGTTGCACAAAAACCACTGTCAAAAATTCAAAACTTCTAAAGTTTCAAGGCAAAAGAAGGATCTTTCAGGAAAGGGAACGGACATTTGCCACTGAATGACTAAACTGACTACATTATCTCAGCAAGTTTTAGCTAGCAAATTGTCAGATTCAGATTTTTAGCCTTTTGCAAACATAGCAAATCTCGAAAAATGTGGGACTTTTTTCCCCCCACTACATTTAGGACAAAAAAAAATTCAGATTGTTAGTAAATGGCCCCCTTGTGTCATTTTGTGTTTTTAGTTTTCAAGACAATTCTTATTAAAATGTCAATTTTTTATTTTGATGAAGAAAAATAAACAGATCTGTTTACGCTTTAATAAAAATATTTTAATGTACACAGAATTATTCTAGCAAATAACGACATTATAGTTTCAGTGTGCACAAAGATAGCAAACCAGCTAAAGGACTGTATGTAGAACATAGTTATCAAGCATTGATTTACAATTTCCATTAACATTATAACTGCCAAACCACAGGCTTCAATAATCGGGTCACTTTATATATTTATAACTTTGGAATAAGGCATTGACAGTAATATCTCTATTTTTGCTGAGTAGAATCACAGAATCTACTCCTGCAGAGGGCCTGGCAGTCTTGTTCTTGCGGAAAGCGGGACAGTTGGGGGTATGTAAAGCTTTAAAGAGAAGACATGAGAGACAATATTATACACCTATTTTCATCATGAATTTAAATAAAACTACTTGAATTAGAAATACTTTCTGCCTATACTTTTATAGAATAAATATTTATGGTTGTTTTTTGCACAAATTAGTGCAGTACAGTGAGATTGAAATTACTGTCCTTTTCCAACAGAGAAATATTAGAAAACCTATATATTACATAGTAACATAGTGAGTTAGGTCAAAAATACAAATGTCTGTAACCCCTATTTGGTTGTCAAATAGTTAAACACCAGCTATTGGTAGAGCATGGGGTACAAGAGACTCTCTTTCTGAGGAATGGGCCTTCACTATATGGAAGGAACTGCTGGATGGTGTTATTGAACTACACCTCCCACTGCCACTGTGTAGTGTAATTGCTTATATCAAAGTATAAGATGGACGCCAGGAGCTCTTGCAATCAAACGGTAACTCTTTATTTCCCAAGACAATATGTAATATGCAGGGATAAGTAAATACTCACAAATGTTTGTATGTATGTATGCATCCGCCAAAAGGGTAAGCAGCGCTGTACAATCTTACAAAATTACACACAGGGAGGACAAGTGATATAATAGATAAATACAATAAATATATATGTATAAATACACGGGGAATAAGTGCCATGTGGTATGAGACACAGTAGGAAGGACGTCACCGGCCCGTAAAGCTTACAATCTAAATCTTACAAATGCAAAGAGGTAGAAATAGCAGACACCTTTGAGGATAGTAAGAGAGGATGCCACCAGTTTATCCCACCTCTTGTTGGAGAGACTGGGCAGGGTAAAGCACCTGGAAAGCACTATTGAGACAACTGAAGGTATGCCTGCATTTTGAGATTAACTCTTTATTAGTCTTTCCTTCTCCTTTAAAGCTATCTAATGTATCAGCCAGTACAACTGATTCAGGGAGGGAATTCCACAACTTCACAGCTCTCACAGTAAAAAATCCTTTTCGAATATTTAAACGGAACCTCCTTTCTTCTAAAAGGAATGGGTGCCCTTGTGTCAGTTGGAAGGACCTACTGGTAAATAAAGCATTAGAGAGGTTATTATATGATCCCCTTATATATTTATACATACTTATCATGTCACCTCTTAAGCGCCTCTTCTCCAGTGTAAACAGACCCAACTTGGTCAGTCTTTCTTCATAACTGAGACTTTCCATACCCTTTACCAGCTTAGTTGCCCTTCTTTGGACCCTCTCTATATCAATAATGTCCCATTTAAGCACTCAAGACCAAAACTGAACTGCATATTCTAGATGGGGCCTTATCAATGCTTAGTAAAGGGAAAGAATAACACCCTCCTCCCGTGAATCTATTCCCCTTTTAATACAGCTCAAAACCTTGTTTGCCCTTGCAGCTGCTGCCTGGCATTGCTTGCTACAGCCAAGTTTATTATCTACAAGGACTACAAGGTCCTTCTCCATTATGGATTTGCCTAGTGCAGTCCCATTAAGGGCATAAGTGGCGTGCATATATTTTCATTCCAGGTGCATGACCTTACATTTATCCACATTAAATCTCATCTGCCACTTAGCTGCCCAGATTGCCAGTTTGTCGAGATCCTGCTGCAAGGATGCCACATCCTGGATAGAATTGACTGGGCTGCAGAGTTTTGTGTCATCTGCAAACACTGATACATTACTTATAATACCCTCCCCTAAAGGTCCCCATACACGGGCTGATTCTAGCTGCTGATATCGGTCCCTTAGACTGATTTGGCAGCTAATCGGCCTGTGTATGGGCACTACCGACGGGCCTGCTCGACTGATATCTGGCCTAAAATCAGCCAGATATCGATCGGGCAGGTTAAAAAATCTAGTCGGATCGTGGACCACATTGGCTGGTTGATGCGGTCCCCGGACCGACTTTGCCTATACCCGTCGTTATAATTTGATCGTTTGGCCCCAGGCATTCTCCCGATATCGCCCACCCGCCAAGTGAGCGGATCTGAAGGTGTATGGGCACCTTTAGTCATTTATGAACAAGTTAAACACAAGTGGACCCAGTACAGAACCCTGAGGGACCCCACTGAGAACCCTACTCCAAGTAGAGAATTTACCATTAACAACCACCCTCTGTAACCAATCCTGTAGTCAGTTTTCTATCCATGTGCAAACAACTTCACTAAGACCAATAGAGTTTTGAAAGCAGTCTTTTATGGGGAACGGTATCAAATGCATTGGCAAAATCCAAATAGATCACATCTACTGCACCCCCACTGTCCAGCTTCTTACTAACCTCATCATAAAAAGCAATTAAACTGGTCTGAAGTGACCTGTCCTTCATAAAGCCATGGTGATTACTACTCATAATGCCATTCTCCAGTACATAATTTTGCATGTGATCCCTTAACAAGCCTTCAAATAACTTGCCCTCCACGGATGTCAAACTTACTGGCCTATAATTGCCAGGCTGAGAGCTTACTCCCTTTTCAAATATAGGAATGACATTAGCCTTCTTCCAATCCATATATACTGTGCCAGATAAAAGCCAGTCTGAGAATATCAGAAACAGAGGCCGCTGTAAAACTGACCCTAGCTCTCTCAGTACCTGAGGGTGTATTCCATCTGGGCCAGGTGCCTTGTTCACATTAATCTTGTGTAAACCTTTAAGCACCATATCCTGTGTCAACCACTTACTAGTTATATCTGAGGCAACAGTGCAGCTATTGGGTGGGTCTTGGCACTCTGGCTCCTCTACTGTATACACAGAAGAAAAGAACTGGTTTAGTACATTTGCCTTTTTTATATCCGCTGTAACAATATTGTTACTATATGTTAATGTTCAAGTTTTATTGTCATATACAAATAACAATGAAGCATCATTAACGTAATGAAATTTTCCTCCCAACTTCACATAGACAAAAAAAACCCCACAAATGTTAATTATAATAAAAGTGTGCAATAAAGGTACAAGTATTTACAATAAAAAAAATGCAATGAAGTATTTGAAATTGTGCAGTGAGGATTTAAAGTGGCTTTGCTTAAATTGACATTGTGAAGAGTCCAGTAGTTGTGGTGAGTGTGTGTTGGTGAGTGCACAATGTCAGCAGTTCAGGAGCCTGATGGCTTGTGGGTATAAACTGTCTCTGTATCTGCTGGTACGGGACTGGATGCTCCTGTACCGCCTGCCTGATGGTAGGAGCGTGAAAAGACTGTGGCTGGGGTCACAGAGGATCCGTTGCATCTTCCTCCTACAGCGCTGTCTGTAGAGGTCCTGCATGGCCGACAGTTCAGTCCGGATGATGTGCTGTGCTGATCTCACCACCCTCTGCAGAGCTTTGTGGTCCAAAGCATTACAGCTGCCATACCAGGTGGTGATACAGCCAGACAGAATACTCTCGATGGTGCATCGATAGAAGTTTGTGAGTATTCTGGAGTCCATGCTGAACCTCCTCAGGCGCTGCAGAAAGAAGAGTCGCTGTCTTGCAGATTTTGTGATCACACCAACGTGGTGAGACCAACTCAGATCCTCACTGATATTGATGCCCAGTCATCTGAAGCAGCTGACTCTCTCCACCTCTGCTCCCTCAATGTGAATGGGGGTATGGCCTCCTCCCTGCAGTCTCCTGTAATCCACAATGAACTCCTTAGTTTTGCTGGCATTGAGCAGCAGGTTGTTGTCATGGCACCATGATGTCAGGGCTCTCACCTCTTGCCCTGTATGCCAACTCATCTCCATTAGAAATGCAGCCGATGATGGTGGTGTCGTCTGCAAATTTGATGATAGTATTGGAGCTGTGTGTTGCTGTACAGTCGTGGGTGAACAGGGTGTACAGCGGGGGGCTGAGCACACATCCCTGGGGGGCACCAGTGCTAAGTGTCAGTGTGGATATGGTGATGTTGCCGATCCAACCCACCTGAGTTCTGTTTTTCAGGAAGTCCAGGATCCAGCTGCACAGGGAGGAACCGATGTTAAGGTCATGGAGTTTCATGACAAGTCTGAATGGTACGATGGTGTTGAAAGCGGAGCTGAAGTCAATGAACAGCATCCGCATGTATGTGTTTCTTTGGTCCAGGTGGGAGAAGCCAGTGTGAAGTGCAATTGCTAGTGCATTGTCTGTAGATCTATTTGACCTGTAGGCAAACTGGCGTGGATCAAGTGAAGTAGGGAGTAAAGATGTGATGTGATCCTTGACTATACACTCAAAGCACTTCAAGGCAATGGAGGTGAGTGCTACTGGGCAATAGTCATTTAGGCAGCTCACATTCATTTTCTTAGGGACAGGGATGATGGTGGTCCTCTTAAAACATGTTGGCACAGCAGACTGGAGCAGGGAAAGGTTAAAAATGTCTGTGAAGACATCTGCTAGCTCGTGGGCACATGCTTTGAAAACAGGACCTAGGATGTTATCTGGTCCAGGAGCTTTCCGTGTGTTTACTTTTCTGAAGTGTTTACACACGTCTGCCTAAGATATCTGAACAGGGTGACCATCCTCTTCCAACAAAAGCTACACTCTCAACCTGCATCTTTTTACTATTAATATACTTAAAAAACTTTTTGGGGTTAGTTTTAGCCTCTGCCGCAATACATTCCTCATTTTCTATCTTTGGCTTCCGGATTCTGTTTTACAACACTTGTTATAGTGTTTATATTCATTAAATGCAGCTTCTGTCGCCTCTGACTTATATTTCTTAAAAGCTTTCCTTTTTATCCCTATTAACTTCTTTACCACAGAATTAAGCCACATAGGGTGGTTCTTAACACTTCTACATTTACTTACTAATAGAATAAATTGAGAACAGTAATGATTTAATATAATTTTAAATGACAAGCATTTCTGCCCCAATCTATGCTCTGAAGCACTGCCCTTAAGGAGCTAAAATTTGCTTTTCTAAAATTCAGGGTCTTTGTTGCCCCAGTGTATATTTGTTTTCCACACCAAACATCAAATGAAATAACATTATGATCACTATTACCCAGGGATTCAACCACTTGCACATTTGCTATACGTTCCCGGTCATTAGAGATCACTCGATCCAGTATAGCATGGTTCCTAGTTGGCTCCTCAACAACCTGTGACATAAAGTTGTCATGCAACAAGTTAATAAACTTGTTCCCATTTATTGTCCTGGCAGTACAGTTGATGCAGTCAATATCAGGATAATTAAAATCCCCCATTATTATCACTTGCCCCAAACTAGCAGCCTTTTCTATTTGCAAAAGGAGCTGAGCCTCCTCCTCTTGCTTACATTAGAGGGTCTATAGCATACCTTTACTATAAATTTAGTGAACTCTTTATTATCTGTGAGAAGCCCAACCCATAAGGCTTCAGCGCCCTCATTTACCACCATCACTTAATCCTTAATATTTGCTTTTAATTCCTCTTTGACGAACAGACACACCCCTCCTCCTTTTCTATTGCCCTGTTTCTCCAAAACAATGTATAACCTCCAATATTAACTGCCCAATCATGTGACTCAACCACGTTTCAGCAAACTTCCGCTCCAATGCCAG
Organism: Xenopus tropicalis; assembly: GCF_000004195.4. NCBI lineage: Eukaryota > Metazoa > Chordata > Amphibia > Anura > Pipidae > Xenopus > Xenopus tropicalis. The sequence continues at coordinate 64,445,933 of NC_030683.2, forward strand.
CACCTCCAATTCTCCCATTTTACCAGTCAGACTTAATACTGGTACCAGCACGAGCATTTTGTATAAACAACTTTGCACCCCCACTTCTAGTTTAAAATCTCCTCCAACCCTCTAGCCATCTTCTCCCCCAAAGCAGCTGCATCATCATCATTGAGGTGCAGCCCATCCCTGGCAAAGATCCTGTGGTCGATTGAAAAACCAGCCCAGTTCTCCAAAAACGCAAAGCCCTCCTCCTTGAACCAATCTCTTAGCCTCGTATTAATCTCCCTAAGATCCCCTTGCCTTCTTGACGTTGCTCGTGGCACAGGTACCCCTCCTCTGACTTTGTCATTGGTAACTATGTGTACCAAGTCTGCCGGGTCTTCCCCTGCCCCTCCTGATAATTTGTCCACTCGTTTCACCACATGCCGAACTCTAGCACGAGGCAAGCAACACACAGTTCGGCATGTAGGGTCCTTGCGACACATCATATCCACCTTTCTAATTGAAAATGTACTTATTTACTTGTAATTGAAAACTTATTTATATAACTGAATCCCCTATAACTATAGCCTGCCTTCCCTTCCTAGCACTACTCCCCCCACCTGTATTAGAGGTGCTGGCTCCCAGGGTGCTCTGAGAATCAGCCTGCTCCATACATGCCAGTGTAGAGCTGTCTTCTCCAGCATCTTCACCTAAAACGGCAAATCTGTTGGTTTGTACTAGCTTTGGACCAGCCCTCCTACCTTTCCGTCCACTACTTCCCCTCTTAACTGCTACAAACTTGTCTCCCTCATTAACCTCCACTGTCCCTTTTCCACCCCCCCCCCCACTACACTGGCCCCTGCCAGTGGTTGCTCAGTGAGCCTCCTGTTCTCCCCCGTTTGCAGCTGCCCTCAGTGCTGCCAGTTCCCCTCTTAGATTCTGCACTTCAGATTCCAAAAGGAAAACCCACCTGCATCTCTCACAAGCAAATGCTGCATGGAACTGCTGCTCCAGGCTCACATAAATGCGACAAGATGCAGACCGAGTAACACCGGCAATCACACTGTAACTCATATTGCCACTGGGTATTTACAGTCTTCCAAGTGCAATTCTTCGTATAGCGCCTTTTAATGCCTGCCAAACACTTAATTCACATGCAACACTTAGATCACATGCAACACTCGCTTAGCAGCTCCCACACTTGCTGTGCAGTCTGCAACTGCATACATGTCTTTTAATGAACTTCCCGTTAGCCTGATACACAGACAACAACCGAGGGAAGGGATCCTTTATACAGAGTTTATTATATATATGACAATTAAAAAAATATCATGGTGTGTATCTAGGTGTGAACAGACCCTGGGTCTGGTAGTAGGTACCCTACTACAGCTACTCAGTAAATAAAGATATCTAATACCTCTGCTCCATGCGTTTGATTGAATTACATATACAGGAAGACATTTTCATTTACCTAATGAAAAAGAACAAGGGTCTAGCTTATACTCCCATTTTGCAACTCATATCTCAATTAACTTTCTTAAGTTAATTTCATAAACTTGTTGTTGATGTTCTTTAGAATGTGTTAAATTAATTAAAAGCTCCATGAAATACTTCCTGATAATCCCTGCATCAGTGCTCTAAAAATAATAGAAACAGTTTAGGTCAGTGGTATAACAAGAAGATTCTGGACCCCACTGCAAAATAAGTACTGAGTCCCCAGTATAGGAATTAAGATACTTATGAATCTGCATATTAGTCTTTAAAGTGGACCTGTCACCCAGACATGAAAATCTGTATAATAAAAATCCCGTTCAAATTAAACATGAAACCCAAATTCATTTTTATATTAACACATCCAAACCCATTATAAAGGCATTTAAAAATCACAGCTGTCAATCATATATTGCTTGTCCCGCCTCTATGCCTAACTTTAGCTTTCCATTCAGCACTTCCTAGATATCACTGCACATCTAACGTTTCCCCTCCCTCCTCCTCATCTGATAGTGTAGCCAGTGCATGGTTATGGGTATCAGGTTCCCCATTCTGGCACAGAAACAAGATTTTGGCATGATACAAAGCTTGCCTTAATAACAGTGTCCACAAAATGGTGCCTTCCTGCTTGCTTTGATTGAGCAATTCCAAGACGGAAGGAAACAAGATTTATATTATTTATATAGAGTAAGTAAAGTTTATTTTGCTCAACAAACAATATAGAAAATAATTTGGACTTATTTCTTAGGGTGACAGGTCCGCTTTAAAACATATAAGTGCTCCTTGCACTGCATATTTGCAATCAGTGCCCCTCGGCCCATCCTCTTGTGAATTGTACAGAGCATGCCTGTTAACACAGAGGAACTTTGGAGCTACCACTGCCTCTAAAGGTGACTAGGGTTCCCAGAGTGGCTTGCATCAATAGATGCATAACGCTTTCCAGGGTTCCCCAGAATGGCCTGTGTCAATAGATGTACCAGGCTTGCATCTAAAAAATCATGTGCAGAAATCATTTTGACACAAGTGCCAAAATCTGAACATCAAAATTTTTACCCCTTTTTTTAAGTGCAAGTCCAACTGCACAAAATTTGGTGCAACACCCACAAAAGTGTCAGACGTGCCACTCCTCATGACTGCAATTACACTGGAATTATGAGGAAAAACACTGCAGTGTGGAGGGAAAACAAGGCACTGCATCAGTGCTCATAAATGGCCATTTTTATTCACATTATTCATATTTACAACTTATCTCTCAATACTGTACCTGTTTATTAATGCAAAGGTATTTTTTTCGAGCAAAAGAATATTAAACTGGAAAATTATAATGTTTCTAATTAAGCTTTAGGATAAAGGGTCAGTCCCACATGGAAGCTTAGTTTGGCAGAAAAAAACTATTTGCACTGGCATATTTTGGCAAAAGACATTAAATAACAGTGGTATACAAAACAGACAGCAATTACTTAAATATTCCCTTCCATCTAAACACTTCAGTTTGGGGTAGTGTTGCGCAATGCTGGACTGGAACTCAAATCCCTGCATGATTCCTTGGCTTTTATTTACTATAAATACAGATTAGCAGAAAATGAATGCACTTTTTATACTACCCACACCCCATTCTTTTCCTAGGACACCTGTTCTATACTTGAAAAAAGGGAATACAGAGTGATCCCATTGCTAGAAGCACAGGTGAAATATGAGAAATGAAAGCATTAATAGAACAAAACTAATAACAGCTTTTAATTAAAACACTGTAAAGGAAAAAAACAGACAACAGAAGTTTCAGAGGAAGACAACTCCCAACCCATATACAATTCTCAAAATAATACATAAAAGGTGGGGTATGAGCCCACAGGGAATTTCCTGTCATTATCTATATTATAAATTTGTACCAAGAACTAGCTGTTTTAAAGAGAATAATGTGATGTGTAACCAGAAAACCAGAATTATCAAGGAATATATCTGTAATCAAGAAGATTATATCAACACACTCTCAAGAAAATATTCCACCACCAAGCTAATCAATAAAAAAATAACAGTGACACTTTTATTATTATTATCCTTTTATTGCTGTAGGGGAGCTTGCAATCTAAGTTCCCTATCACATTTACATATAGTAGAAAATATTTTTGGTCAGAAACCAATTAACCTGCCTCAGTGTTTTCGGAGTGTGGAAGAAACTCCATACAGACTAGTGCAGAACATACAGACTCCAAGCAGATCGTTCTCTGGCTGGAGTTAAAGTCAGGACCCCAGTTGAGCCATGAAGCAATGTTAAACAAAGTGTTTACTTAAAGGGGACCTGTCACCCTAAGAAATAACTCCAAATTATTTTCTATATTCTTAGTTGAGCAAAATAAACTTTACTTACTCTATGTAAATAATATAAATCTTGTTTCCTTCCTTCCTCAATCAAAGCAAACAGGCAGGCACCATTTTGTGGACACTGTTATTAAGGCAAGCTTTGTATCATGCCAAAATCTTGTTTATGTGCCAGAATGGGGGACCAGATGCCCATGCACTGGTTACACAATTAGATGGCCATGGCTTTTGCTGTGGGATGCGACTAAAAAAAATGTCAGGGAAGACCAACTAGAGCAGCTGAACTTTATTTGGGGTTAATCAGAGGCTCTTTAAATGATGGCAGGTGTATGCTGACTCCTATTTAACATGATTTTGAATGTGATTGCTTAACTCTGAACACAGCTACATCCCCAGTTAGAAGAGGGTGTGCACACTTATGCAACCACATTTTAGTTTTTTTGGTTTTCTTCCCTCCACCTAAAACATTTCAGTTTGTTTTTCAATTGAGTGGTACAGTTTATAGGCCACATTAAAGGTGGAATAAGTTTTGAAATGATTTATCTTTGTCTCATTTTTGTACAGCACATGAACCTGACATTTTACCAGGTGTGTGTAGACTTTTTATATCCACTGTATACAGTTTTTATTTATTTTATTTATTTATTTGTCTTTCCTGAGTTTGTCTTGGATATTAATATAAACACTTTTGGGCATATTTAGATGGGTCTATCCACTTCCTACCTACTCACCACCTGCAAAGTAATTACACAGTGTACTATTAACAAGGAGATTGTTCCTTTTTTTTTATCCTTGAAGCTCCCCTTTAATTGCAAAGTCTGGCTAATCTTTGGAACATGGTTCACCTTTCATTTCCTCTCATGTTCTCTCTTCTGATTTTGGCTTTGTTATACTCCAGTAAAATTTTGCAGAGAACAAAGTAAATTCCTCTTCAACAAAGCCGTCTGGCAGAATATATATACCTTCAATATGCAGGTAACACTCTTATTATCCCACTTCTAAATAGATGGATATATCTGAAGTGACTACAATAGCCTAAACTAAAAGAAAAATATAAAGTATATATATGAATATAAGTGTTACCGTCCCGGTTCACTAAATATGCAAAAGCATATGATGTGACAATTGGGCAACAAGCATAACATGCACACAGCGTAGGCCTATTTCTGCAAAATGCCTCTTTAACACTTACCGCTTTACCCAAGGGTAGACCAATGATATATTAGAGCTAAATGTCCTTTAAAAGAAAAGAACAAACTGCATGTAGACAGAAACTGCTGAAAGAATAAAGTGTAGTTAAATTATCTTTAGAACCAGTAAAGAATTTTTGATAAGATTTGTTTCTTATTTCATGGGATAAAGCTAATAATATATGTTTGTTTGGCCATGATAGTTCCTCCTTATAAACAAAACAGGAGTGCATCAGTGGCAGCCATTATATTCATATTAACACAGAAAATACAGACTAGTGAAACATGTAAGTCATGGTCACACTGGGCCAACTATGGACCTGATTTAATTCCATGAGAAAAATTTATCTCATGGTTCATCATGTAAAACCTTATGGGCAAGATTTAAGATGCAATTCAATTCAGAAAAACTTAACTCTCATAACTTATACCTTATAACTTATTTAGGAATTTTCATTAACACTTTTTCAGATATAAGAAAAACAAAATTCTCCTAATTTAGTTTTTCCCACATATTTCAAAAGAATTTTCAAGTGATAACCAGTGAGATATTTTTTTTCTTACTAAATTGCATTTGGCTCTATGGGAAAACCTAGAACTGAATTAGGAGATACATTTTTCTCACTGAATTGAATCTGGCCTATTGTGTAATGTGTGAATGGTAGCAAAATATGAATGCAGAGACATCAGACCCTTATAAAACGTCTTTCCACCAGACTAGATTTCAGTGCTTCACCAGACTAAATTTCACTGCTTCACCAGACTAGATTTTCACTGCTAACATTGTTGACGGGAAACAGCAACAACTCCCTTGCCCTTTCCTTTAAAAAAGCAGATTATGAAATGTCAACACAATGTTTATAAATAAAACATTTATTTTAGCATTAATGTATTATACCATGCTAGGAGCATGGAAATAGGCTGAAACTGTGCACTGCAACCACTTTTAATACATTTTTGTTAGAGGTTTTAAAGTTATTGTCTTTTGGAACGAGTTCTCCACACTAAAAACGAAGTTTCCAACATTTTCTGTTTCTGTCTGATAATACTTATACATAATAATTAGAATCCAACTGAAAGAAGAAAACGAAATTTGATCTGTTGTGGCATGAAAATGTTTTTCGTTACATTTTTTCATACTGATGTCACCTTCTTTATTTTAGCTCTAGCTACACCCATGAAGCAGGTATTTATTGTACACAAATATAACAAACACATACACAATTAAAAAACTGGATTGGTAAATATTTCAATTAATTAAGGTTGGCATATTTCGCTCTCCTTTATTTCCACATCTTTGCTTTTTATTGGTTGGTGCGGTGCTTGTTTGTGCAGTGCTTGGTCAGGTGTGTCCCTGTTCAAAATGTGGGTGTGTGTATTTGAACTCAGAACATATGTGTATTGTGGCTAAGACAAGTAACCTATTAAACATTTGTTTCTGTGATTCTGAAGGGTGTAGTACAGGTATAGGAATTATTATTCAAAATGCTTGGAACCTGGGGTTTCTGGATATGGAATGTTTCTGTAATTTGGATCACCATTCCTTAAACGGGACCTGTCACCCACAGATAAAACACTATATAATAAAAGTCCTTTAAAAATTGAACATGAAACCCAAATTCTTTTTTTAATCAAATCATCTATACCTGTTATAAATGTGTTTAAAAATCTGAGCTCTCAATCATATATTGCCTGCCCAGCCTCTATGCCTGTGGCATAGAGGCGGGGCAGGCAATATATGATTGAGAGCTCAGATTTTTAATTAGTATTACTTTTAATTTTCCATTCAGCACTTCCTAGATGGCAAATACATAAGATTTTTGGGTGAAACAAAGCTTGCCTTAATAACAGTGTACACAAAATGGCGCCAGCCTGCTTGCTGTGATTGTGAATTCCAAGCCTGAAGGCAGCAAGATTTAAATAATGTATACAGTGTAAACAAGTGAAGTTTATTTTGCTCAGCTAACATGATAGAAATAAATTTGGAATAATTGCTTAGGGTGACAGGTCCCCTAAAAACGTTAAAAGTGTTTGCTACCAATATGGATTTATGCAGGTCAGTTACGGTCAAGTACAAAGCATTGTTTTATTACAGAAAAAAACACATTTTTAAAAAATTAGATTTATTTGCTTATGATGAGGGACTCTGTGAGAGATGGCCTCCCATAATTCAGAGCTTTCAGGATAACAGGTTTCTGGATAAGGGATCCCATACCTGTATATGGAAATCTGTGTCATACATACCATGTACTACAGAACATATACTATACACATATAGTTTTTATATAATAAGAATTGTTTACAGCAAGACATATCTACATAGAAGCCTAAAGCTGGTCACACTTGTATTGACTGGATGGATATTAATCAGTTCATTAATTGGGCAGATTTAAAAATGTATTCTGTCAATGGACCGATCAATCACAAAACTTCATTTTATGGTTTACCAAATAAAAACTTGCGGGCAAGATTCAATTTGAGGGAAAAAAAAGTCCTAATTCAGTTTTTTCCACAGACTGCAATAGAGTTTTCATGTGATAAACAATAAGATAAGTTTTCATATTAAATTGCATCTGGTTCTATGCACCTAGAGGTGCGCCTCCTCTTCATTTCCTGCTGTCCTGATCAGTACTGTACAGGATCAGTCTATGGACATCTTAAAAATGCTATGTAAAAATTATTTTTATTACATTTTCACTTACGTTTGAAAGTGCAAAACTGTAGTTCATTCATACCATGTAAGAGTAGAGTAGACATCCTCTTGGGGCGAGTAATGCAGTAGCTAGTTGATGCAGTCCTCCCCCCCCCAATAGCCTTTATCTTGTCAATGTGATCCGATCATTTCTCCCAATACCTCAAGGTGGGCATGTTGTGTAAAGATCTGCCAAAAAGAATTTCTGTACTGGTCGTGCTCCCTTCATGGGTAGCACAGGTAGGGAGTAAGCTGGCTATGGCATTTCCCATCAACAGTGCAGGTAGAACTGGGTGCACGGAGCAAGATGACTGTGGCATACTCTATATCAATGTACCCTGGGCCAGGGCATTTTTTAAAGAAAAGTAGCATTGTAGGTTATTGATTATAGTGACTGGCAGCCCAGAGTGAAGTTCTCTTTATTATTACTGACTAAATAGTAAAGCTTGAGCAAAGCTTGGGGAGCATGTTCTGCAGCAAATAAGGTGCAGATGCTGTAAATTCCAGCAAATAATGTATCAAACTGAAATAAGTGTTGTATATTTACAGAGACAGTCCTATTAAGAGGCTACTAAGTATGCTGGGCTGGGGTGAAACCAAACCAATTGTGAATTTGTAAGTTTTATTAAAAACAAAAATTATAGTGACCAATTAAAAAAAGGTATAACTTGTAATTTCCTGGGCTATACAAGTGTAAAATAATATAAGTTTGATTTTTTGTTGGCTTCTTCTATAGAGGTACACATGGTTTTGTTGCTCACACAATTACTGGCCCAAAACCATTTAGTGGTATGGCTTATATGTTTATGTTTTGAAGCCGGTTTCTATTTATTTTAAATGCTGACTACGTGTATCAGAATTTATACTGACAATAAACATTACTTTTTAACAGTCAAATGACTACCGTAGTTGGCATTATGGGTTACTAGTAAACGAACAAAAAGACCTTCCTTGCACACCCTTGACTCCACAAAACATCAGTGCTCGGTGCACACTGCTGGGGGGATCGGCACCCTCCCAAAAATTCCAAATAGCAAAAAAAGCACTGGCACTCAGAGCTGCAAACGGGACTAGCCCTTTAAAAATCTTTATTGTGGAGGTGCACCTACACAATAAAGATTTGTAAAGGGCTAGTCCCGTTTGCAGCTCTGAGTGCCAGTGCTTTTTTTGCCATTATGGGTTACTAGACAGGGTTTGGCAAACTGAAACAGATTAATCAGTTTTGTGTGTGTGTTTGCAGATTTAGAAACCAGCCTAACAAAGCCAAGCATGGACTTACTTCATTTTGTTTTTTTTACATTCAGGTACTGCATAAAAACCAATAGAATGTGATCTGTCAGTACAACACCATCCAACAAAATCTCCCATGTAGTTTAGCCCTAAATGTAACAGTCACTTGTACAGACTCACATCTGTATAAAGTGTATGCAGCAAATTAATAATATTTTTACAAAAAGCAGTTAGTTCTTTTTGGGGAGCCTCTTTGTCACAGACTAATCACATACATTCCCACCCACACAAAGGTAGAAGCAACTACTCTGGGTAATCCAACCTGTTTTTGTACTGCCCTTTCAGCTTGCTTATATATTTTATTTAATAGTTGGATGAGTTTCTGAAGATCTTTGCCAAAAACAATCAACACTGGGGAACTGACTAATATAATATAAAGAGGGTGTGTCACCATGGTGAGGCCCAGTATCCAAGGAAACAGACAGCTTTTGCATTCACCCAGGTGAAACGAGAAGCTTTAAGGGCAGCTGGTAAACTGAACAGCACATAAACAGGAGCAATTCAGTTATTAATTAAACACAGCTAAGCAACCTAGAAACACTCACAAATTCACATCACATTCCAACAAAAACAAGTTTAAACAAAGTGTCTTTTTAAAAACGTTTTGCATTTTTTAAGGTTTGCTTTATAAGAGTACATCCAAAAAAAATTTTTTTTTTGATACGCAATCCCTTAGAAACATCAAATTACAAACAAGACAATGTCTTGATACATAAAACCTTACTTCAGAACCAGAAGTGTAAAAACAACACAGGGATGCAGATTTATCAGTTTTCAGGTCTGAGGGGAAAAAAACACAACAAAATGCACACAACCACATTTTTTTATGCTTGAGCACTACAGAATAGACATGGCCATGTTGCTTAAAGAGATAACAACACCACAAATTAAACCTTTTTTAACATCTGGTATAATAGTATCTTTGAATGGTATTTATAATTGTACCTTAAAATTTTTTTTTTTTATTTGCCTGATGCTTTTACTTTACCTTTCTGATCCCACATGTTCCTTTATGAGGGGGCTGCCATATTTGCGCAGCAGAAGTCTGTAAGAAGCTATAACTGACAAGTTGAGAAGGCACAGTCAGGTTGGCAAAACAGTCAGGTTTAGGAACTTTTAGTAACAATTACTTACAAAAGCAGCAACAACAATTAATATGACCTATAGGTAATGTTGTGAAAGCTTGCTGTGATTATCATATTAGTTAGCCACCACTTTTGTTATGTTTCATATCAACCCTAAAAAATTTTGAGTGGCTAACATTTTACAACTTTACATCTTTACACAGTGTAGTCATTATGTACTTTAGGGTTATTTACAACCCCAAAGTGCACTGTGCAAAGTGCAATTTTAGACCCACCTACTTTAGACATGTTTTTCTGCATGATGTCCCCAATGCAACAAAACAGATACAATTGAGATTGTGGGTTGTGGCACTTCTACAGGAGCCAATTGATGCAACCCATTGTGGAAACCCTGGAGCTACTGGTTGGCTGCTTTTCCAGGCTTCCCCAGCATCAAGAGATGCAGTTGAACACCAATCATTAGGAGGACCTGGATGGACGCATTGGCAACCATATGGAGGTACAGAATCACGCTTGGACATCACTTAAGTACATTAAGGGTGAAAAAAAACACTCTTTATAATTCTTTGGAGTCTTTAATTAAAAAAAAACATGACAATACTCGTAACTAGCCCTTGACTATATTTATGGGCACAAAAATAGGATAAAGTCTTTGCCTTGCCTTAAAAAACCCAGTACCTCTCATACACACATATGTACTCAATGCATACAGTCATACTGGCACATTACAGAGTAATATAAAAAGTCAAATGTCCTTTGTTTAAACAGAGAACATCTGCTCAATATAATGTACCAAGAAATAGTTATTTCAAAAAATGTTAAATAGTAATTATTAAACATGTTGCCTGATATTTGTTTCTTTTTTCAGAAAAAATGTAATGTTGAATGCTGCACTGGAACTGAGAACTGATTTTGGTATTTAATCTCCTTGTAAAAGCCTATTAGGAAATGGTGTCAATCTGGCAACAGTATAGAAAGCTTATTTTGACATTTAACCATTTAATTATGTGGATAATTGAATTTGCCAGCGGCTTTAAGTGCAAGATTGATATTAAACTTAGTTTATTGTATGGAAGGGCAGTTTACAGAAACTCTAAAAGCAATTAAGAAAAAATCCAAATCATCTGAGTTTATCTCCAAGAATGTATTCTCATACTTCTGAACAACAAAGCAAATAGTTACTCCTAGCAATAATTAAAAAATAAAAGAAATTTCCAAATATAAAGTCAAGATTTTTTGGGGGGAGGAGAGTTATTGTCTATAAAATGTAATGACAATCAAAAATGATCTGCTTAATAAATATTTGGAATATTTCCCATTTTCTCAGTATATTGTCTTTCTACCGCCTATAATTTAATTTGAAGAAAAATAAATTGATTATTGTAAATTTATTGTTCACAGAGTTTGACATATTAGATGTTACATAACATTACATCTAACTGTATCGCTTTTTTCATACCAAGTCAATTCTAGTTTACTATACAGAACAGTGCTACTAAAAATGGTTTACGCTAAAAAAAGAGTATTAAAAATGTTTTTGAAAAGAATTGGATAAAAGAAAGAGTAAAATAGATACCTTATGCAAATATAAGCCATTCTGGGATGCCTGGGTTCAGCATTCATTAAACCTTTTTACTTGTTTGGATTAAAGCATTTGCCGTGTATGCAGGTCAGTGCGTCAGCCTTTTCTGGAATCGACTTCTCAGTCTCATTAAAATATTTCCATTTTTTTTAATTTAATGTTCTTCATAATTCATCAGTCCCAAAAGGTAATCAATACATCCCATAATGAAAACCTGAGCCATATTTTATTATTGGCTGTAGTGTAAGGGCCAATCAGCAGCAGGCAGTTTGAACTCAGCACTTCTGACAAGATTACATGGATGCTAACACATCTGATATCCAAGCCAACACCACATGCACAAAAAAATGAAGAAGGCATTTTAAATGGGACCAAAGAATGCAAAACTGGTACAAGTATGGGACCTGTTTTCCAGAATGCTTGAGACCTGGGGTTTTCCAGATAAGGATTCTTTCTGTAATTTCGATCTCCATAACTTAAGTTTGCTAAAAATTATTTAAATATTGAATAAACCCAATAGGCTTGTTTTGCCTCCAATAAGGATTAATTATATCTTAGTTAGGATCAAGTACAAGGTACAGTTTTATAATTACAGAGAAAAAGGAAATAATTTTATAAAACTATTATGATTTGCTTATAATGGAGTCTATGGTAGTTGGCTTTTCCGTAATTCAGAACTTTCTGGATAACGGACTTCCAGATAAGAGATTCCATACCTGTACTTTCAAATTTGTATGGCAATCCCATGCTAGGGCAGGGGCCTTCAAATAGTGACAAGTTGTTGGAAATACTGCACTGTCCATTTGAGGACACTGTAACAAAGTAATTATATAATATATGAGAGTATTAATATTAACATAATCACAAAACATAGCCAAAAGGAATATAGAAAAAAATTTGGCCCATATTTACTATATGACTTTTTAGTGTTAAGATGTGCGTCAGAATAAACATGGTTCCTAAAGAAAGTGTAAATAATGGAATAATTTAATAAAATCTTTTATTAGTAGTTTAGACTTTTTAATTTTATGAACCATGTTTTATTTTAATGACATCTACTCCTATAATCTTAATGTACTACCCCATTTCTCTTGGGTTGACACTGGCTGGCATTTTAATGAGCCTTTTAGCAGTATTTCTGTGATGTTTGACAGCACCAGCATGGAAAATAGCGTTAATTACAGCAGGTCATTTGTTTTACAAATATTGGTTAATATTTTTTGGTAATACAGGTATGGGACCTATTATCCGGAATGCTCGAGACCTGGGGTTTGACAGATAAGGGATCTTTCCGTAATTTGGATCTTCATAACTTAAGTCTGTTAAAAATCATTGATCAACTCGAGTATAAGCCTAGTTTTTCAGCACCCAAAATGTGCTGAAAAAGTCACCCTCGGCTTATACTCGAGTCGGGTGCCATGGGTCCCTCCAGACTAGCACCCTCTGTCCTTTGTGTGCAAATTAGGCCACCTGCAACCAGACCCTCCAGTGCCCTGGCCCACTCCCAGTCGCAATAATTATTCCCCCTTACATGTCCTCCGGGAGCGGGTCTGCTGTCAGTTTGTCAATGCGCAATGAGCATGGGGTAGTACTCATATTGTTTTTGTTGACCCTCTTCTCCACTTACAGAGCTAGTTTATGGTTTTGCTTTTAAATAAATATTTAAAAACATATACCCCACTGATGCCTTAATTTATGTAATTTACTGGTTTTTATTTTGATTATTGAAACTTAGCAGTAGCTGCTGCATTTCCCACCCTAGGCTTATACTCAAGTTAATAAGTTTTTTCAGTTTTGTTAAGTAAAATTAGGTACCTCGGCTTATATTCGGATCGGCTTATACTCGAGTATATACGGTACATTATAATTTTTTTGTAATGTTTGCCAGATAGAAAAGAGATTGGAGCAACACTATTGCTGATTGAAGCAATACTAGTGGGCCATCTACTTTTATGGGTTAAAGGAGATGAGAATGTCATACTACCAATACAATACTGTTCATACATACTCGTTTTTTGATTCTTCACTTGTTTCTCTACTAGTCAGTGATAGGTTGGGGGAAAACAGCTATCAAAGAACAGCTTTGTAACAAAAAACCCTATTTCTGTTTAGTTAATATAAAAGTAAAGCAAATATAATATTTATATATCTGAAGAACAGAAGTAAAAACTGATAGTGGTATATGTTTGGAAATGGTGTTATATAACTATATGGGTAAAAAAAAAACGAATAATAATAGCAATTTTTGTACTGCCAGATATACTGTCCAGTTCAGAAGTTTAATAAATTGGTGCCAAAAATAGACATATGATTGGCTTTTTCAAGATTTGACATATTGGGGCCAAGAGTTTTGCCCTTTACTACCATTATATCATTGTTTTTTTTATGTAGATGTCGGTTGAGCAGATTTAGAAGCGACAAGATACTCAGCATATACAATTATGCTTACTGGCACAGCTTAGCACTGTAAATCTGTGGCACAAACTGACATTTGCATTGCGTGTATATAAAGCACAATGCACACACTGTGTTCTCTGCCTGTTGTTTGCTCACCTGCCTTACAGTCTTGTGTTTTTTTTCTTTATTTTTTGGGTCAGTTTCTGTAGGCATTTTTTTGTTTATTATAAAAACACTTTTGTTATAATCGAACAGGGTGTTCCCACAAGTTACATCAGAAATATTGCAATTATAATATAGGAAAAATGTTGATTCATTTTTGGATTTTAATTAGTAGCTAAGAGTAAACTTAGGAGATTTTAAATGGGAGCATCTCTTTTTGTTCAGCCGCAGAGTAAACAGGTTATTTAATAAATTCCACCTCTTTCTGAGACAAAACAGGATTAACCAGATATTGAACTTTGTTGTTGATCTTAGTTTTTTTAGACTTGAATGAATTGAGACTATTAAATAAATTCAATGAGAATAAATACACTTTTTCCTGTGTATTTTCTAAAAAAAAAAGTATTACTATAGTTGATCAAAGGTGCTGCTTTCTCTTCAGAAATACCAGCAAGACTCCTTGTTGTATGGGTTTAGTAGAAAGACTCACTTATCACCCAGAGTGGCCAGCTCTACATTACTTTGCCTGGTTACCACTTATGTTCACTGATATGATATCACTTCCTTTATCAATTTAGGATGGGCTATTTATGTATGATGATGTGATTAGGGTGGGGTTGCCTTGAGAAAGGCTGGCTGTAACATTGGCTATATGTTCCTACTAATACACATTTGCTTTTTCACTAAAAAAATCCCAGTGTTGCTGGTCTTTTTGTGGATTTTATATACAACCCGGATTCCAAAAAAGTTGGGACACTAAACAAATTGTGAATAAAAACTGAACGCAATGATGTGGAGGTGCCAACTTCTAATATTTTATTCAGAATAGAACATAAATCACGGAACAAAAGTTTAAACTGAGAAAATGTACCAATTTAAGGGAAAAATATGTTAATTCAGAATTTCATGGTGTCAACAAATCCCAAAAAAGTTGGGACAAGCCCATTTTCACCACTGTGTGGCATCTCCCCTTCTCCTTACAACACTCAACAGACGTCTGGGGACCGAGGAGACCAGTTTCTCAAGTTTAGGAATAGGAATGCTCTCCCATTCTTGTCTAATACAGGCCTCTAACTGTTCAATCGTCTTGGGCCTTCTTTGTCGCACCTTCCTCTTTATGATGTGCCAAATGTTCTCTATAGGTGAAAGATCTGGACTGCAGACTGGCCATTTCAGTACCCGGATCCTTCTCCTACGCAGCCATGATGTTGTGATTGATGCAGAATGTGGTCTGGCGTTATCTTGTTGAAAAATGCAGGGTCTTCCCTGAAAAAGATGACGTCTGGATGGGAGCATATGTTGTTCTAGAACCTGAATATATTTTTCTGCATTGATGCTGCCTTTCCAGACATGCAAGCTGCCCATGCCACACGCACTGATACAACCCCATACCATCAGAGATTCAGGCTTCTGAACTGAGCGTTGATAACAACTTGGGTTGTACTTGTCCTCTTTGGTCCGGATGACATGGCATCCCAGATTTCCAAAAAGAACTTCGAATCGTGACTCGTCTGACCACAGAACAGTCTTCCATTTTGCCACACTCCATTTTAAATTATCCCTGGCCGAGTGAAAACGCCTGAGCTTGTGGATCTTGCTTAGAAATGGCTTCTTCTTTGCACTGTAGAGTTTCAGCTGGCAACGGCGGATGGCACGGTGGATTGTGTTCACTGACAATGGTTTCTGGAAGTATTCCTGAGCCCATTCTGTGATTTCCTTTACAGTAGCATTCCTGTTTGTGGTGCAGTGTCGTTTAAGGGCCTGGAGATCATGGGCATCCAGTATGGTTTTACGGCCTTGACCCTTACGCACAGAGATTGTTCCAGATTCTCTGAATCTTCGGATGATATTATGCACAGTTGATGATGATAGATGCAAAATCTTTGCAATTTTTAGCTGGGTAACACCTTTCTGATATTGCTCCACTATCTTTCTGCGCAACATTGTGGGAATTGGTGATCCTCTACCCATCTTGGCTTCTGAGAGACACTGCCACTCTGAGAAGCTCTTTTTATATCCAATCATGTTGCCAATTGACCTAATTAATGTTATTTGGTCTTCCAGCTCTTTGTTATGCTCAAATTAACTTTTTCCAGCCTCTTATTGCTACTTGTCCCAACTTTTTTGGGATTTGTTGACACCATGAAATTCTGAATCAACATATTTTTCCCTTAAAATGGTACATTTTCTCAGTTTAAACTTTTGTTCCGTGATTTATGTTCTATTCTGAATAAAATATTAGAAGTTAGCACCTCCACATCATTGCGTTCAGTTTTTATTCACAATTTGTTTAGTGCCGCTTTGTATATACAGTGGCTTGCAAAAGTATTCGGCCCCCTTGAACTTTTCCACATTTTGTCACATTACAGCCACAAACATTAATCAATTTATTGGAATTCCACGTGGAAGACCAATACAAAGTGGTGTACACGGGAGAAGTGGAACGAAAATCATACATGATTCCAAACATTTTTTACAAATAAATAACTGCAAAGTGGGTTGTGCGTAATTATTCAGCCCCCTTTGGTCTGAGTACAGTCAGTTTCCCTAATGACTAATGACTAAATAGAGTGCACCTGTGTGTAATCTAATGTCAGTACAAATACAGCTGCTCTGTGACGGCCTCAGAGGTTGTCTAAGAGAATATTGGGAGCAACAACACCATGAAGTCCAAAGAACACACCAGATGTGGAAATCTGTCCATAGGACAACTATTAGTCGTGCACTACACAAAGTTGGCCTTTATGGAAGAGTGGCAAGAAGAAAGCCATTGTTAACAGAAAACCATAAGATGTCCCGTTTGCAGTTTGCCACAAGCCATGTGGGGGACACAGCAAACATGTGGAAGAAGGTGCTCTGGTCAGATGAGACCAAAATGGAACTTTTTGGCCAAAATGCAAAACGCTATGTGTGGCGGAAAACTAACACTGCACATCACTCTGAACACACCATCCCCACTGTCAAATATGGTCGTGGCAGCATCATGCTCTTGGGGTGCTTCTCTTCAGCAGGGACAGGGAAGCTGGTCAGAGTTGATGGGAAGATGGATGGAGCCAAATACAGGGCAATCTTGGAAGAAAACCTCTTGGAGTCTGCAAAAGACTTGAGACTGGGGCGGAGGTTCACCTTCCAGCAGGACAACGACCCCAAACATAAAGCCAGGGCAACAATGGAATGGTTTTAAACAAAACATATATGTGTTAGAATGGCCCAGTCAAAGTCCAGATCTAAATCCAATCGAGAATCTGTGGCAAGATCTGAAAACTGCTGTTCACAAACGCTGTCCATCTAATCTGACTGAGCTGGAGCTGTTTTGCAAAGAAGAATGGGCAAGGATTTCAGTCTCTAGATGTGCAAAGCTGGTAGAGACATACCCTAAAAGACTGGCAGCTGTAATTGCAGCAAAAGGTGGTTCTACAAAGTATTAACTCAGGGGGCTGAATAATTACGCACAACCCACTTTGCAGTTATTTATTTGTAAAAAAATGTTTGGAATCATGTATGATTTTCGTTCCACTTCTCACGTGTACACCACTTTGTATTGGTCTTTCACGTGGAATTCCAATAAAATTGATTCATGTTTGTGGCTGTAATGTGACAAAATGTGGAAAAGTTCAAGGGGACCGAATACTTTTGCAAGCCACTGTATATAGTATATAATGAATTTGTTTTTAATACTTTTTTAACTAAAATTTGGCAGTCTTGCATCTCTGTAAGGCTAATTCCACACGAAGCAAATGGCGCATATTTTCAGCAAGCCAAAAAACGCTTGCCAAAAATATGCACCATACACTTAAAACTCCCCCTACCTGTGCCTGCACCCAAATGAATTGAATACGTTCGGGTGCAGGCACATATAGCTGATATCCACATAAAAACGTGAGACATTGCAAAGTCTCGTGTTTTTATGAGAATATCGGCTACATGGGATTGATGTGATGGGATGCAGGCCATTGGGATGAGGACCACATCAACACGTGGATGCACTCCTTGCCCCGATAGGATTTTTAAGCCTGCCAGATCAATACCTGTCTGATATTTGGCCAGATATCAGTTGGCCCGTAAGATGCCTACTGTCAGCTGTTTATTGGCCTGTGTATGGCTATCTTTGTTATCCAAAATGCTCAGGACCAGGGTGTTGCCAGATGAGGGATCACCATGCCTTAAGTCTGCTAAAATACATTGAAACAAGAAACAACAATTTTTGCCACCATTATGGATTTATGCAGATTAGTTTGGATCAAGTAAAAGTTACTATTTTATGATCACAGAAAAAAAGGAAATTATTTTTAAAAATTAGAATTCTTTGCTTATAATAAACTCTATAGGAAATGGTCTTTCTGGTAATTTGGAGCTTTCTGGATAACAGGTTTCTGGATAATAAATTCTTTACCTGACCAGGTAATTAATGATTGGTTTCCATAAGTTATGGCAGTAGCGCAAATTTGCCTAGTGTACTTTGTACGCTGCAGTGTTTAAGATATAGATGCACCAAATCCAGAATTAGTTTTTGAATTGTTATATATCTAAACCCTACAGAAAGTTCAGGCATTTGGCTAAAGGTCTTTATAGTAATGTGGTGGAGCTGTTTGTGTGTCTGTAAGTATGGGAGATGGATAGTGAAATTCTTCTTTGTCTTATCAAATCCAAAAACTTATAGAAGTGGTTGCCTGACTTTTTTGGCTCAAGCCCCCCTTGGAGGACCACCAATTTTCAAGGACCAACCTCATAACAAGGCTACAGATTCTGGAAAATATTGCATATATGAGTAGTTTCAAGGCTATCTAAAAATGCAATACAGTATGAGTTCCACTGACATTGTTGGTATAAGTTGCCAGGTAGTCCCTAGTTTACTCCCATCATGCTCCGTCATGCATGTAACTTAATCCATTTAATGTGAAATACTGTATAAAGTAAAGCTATTTAAGGTAAAAATGTTTTACTTTGCTGATAAAAAAGTTGTTGGCACCATTTCTGCTTGCATGAAGGAATGATTTCACTAGTAATCATGTGACTTTTTCTATTTTATTTGCGCCAAACAGTAGCTCTGTCTTGTTTTATAGTAGAGATCCTTGATACATGCTCAGGATCAGAGTCACTGCCCCACAAGAGAAATTACCCATTATGCAAAAGGGTCATTAATATTTACCACACTGCTGCCTCAAATGCCTCTGGCTGATTTAACTATGAGTGAATAACAGATAATAATACATATGAATTTAAGTTATAAATGATATAAATATATGATATGTATTGTTTTTGTTCATTGTACACACCCATTTATTGTACAGTGCTTTGCTAATAGTATTAACACTACTATTGCTAATAATAATAAATCTAAACTAATATGACACAAATGAATGTGCTATTAATGCTTGTGTGCCCAGCGACATAGGGTTTTTCAACTGGCAGTGGCCATAAATCTCTACCGTAATTCTTATTTGCTTGACATGGCAGGCAGCAAAAACACTCAGCAGAAGATTTATCCAGCCAAAGTGCACTCACACTTTTACTTCTGGTTATGTCCTCTCCTAGTAAAGGGGAGCCACAGAAGGCGATTACAAACACTTTTTACCAACTAAAATACCAGGTGGAAAAATACAAATATGGATAATTATGACAGTATCCCTTTAATGTCTTGTGGCTTTAAACCAATAAACAAATAAAGGCAAGAGTTATGGAATTTTTATTAAAAATTCTCTCAAAAATAAATATCTTTAGTGTTCAGATTCTGTATTCAACTAAATCTTTTGTTATATTCAATATTAGACCAAATCCAAAAATTTGGATGTATCAGTGCATCTTTCAGCTAGGAACATGCATGCATGTATCCCAGATGTTTTTTGGATTTATATACATGGAGTTGCAAAGGTGTAAATTCTTCCTACAGAGGCCAGCACAGAGAATGTCTATGTATAGATTTCAATTGTTTTTAATTTCCAAGGATTGTCCCTGATTCTGATTCCCTGGAAATATCCCTGTTTTTTTTTTAGGATGATGGCACACACTGCATTTTGTTATTCACGAAATGCCCTTCAGGTCAAGTGACAAATATAAGAAATTACCAGTGACAGTACTAATACATTTTAATCGCAAATGCAGATTGCATTTTCTGGTATTTATGTAATTCAAATGTCTTAGTACCGGAGATTCACACTGACTTCCATTCAAAAGGTATTTTCTGACATTTTGTTTCCTGTACTGAAGGAGAATTAGCACAGACGACAAAACATACCATCAGCAATCACCCTAAAACTGACTAACTTCACAGAAGTATTTCATTGATCTTATTACTAGAAATCAGCTTTCAGGGTCTGCCCTCACATTATATTATATATAGCAGTCTCTACATTACAAGCCTATCTATCTTTTGTGTGAACAGTGCTTAAATTCAAGATTAGACCTTAGCCAGCATTAGGTTTTTGACTGCTGGGGTCACTGACCCCCATTTGAAAGCAGTAAAGAGTTAGAAGACGGCAAATAGTTCAAAAACTATAAAAAAATAACTTAAAACTGTAAAATAAATAATGACCAACAGAAAAGTTGCTTACAAAAGGCATTTATATAACGTACTAAATGTTAAAGGACAAGTCAACCCAAAATATAATTTTCTGCCTAATAAAAGAAAACATAAGTCTAAGCAACATTGCAATATACATTCATTACAAATTTGCAATGGTTTTTGACTTATTTGTATATATAATTGCTATTAGAAGTAGTGTTGTCAGTACTTTTCTATTTGAAACAATGTAACACAAGCCAGCAGATTGACAGATCTGTCTTGCTGGAGGAGACCTCCAGCAACAATGTTTAAAAAGTAACAACTGCTGCTTTCAATAGCAATTACATTAACAAATAACTTTTAAAGCACTAAAAATGTTCAATAAATTCACATTGGAAAGTTATTTGGAATTATTATGTATTATTATGCAAAAAAATATTTTGGGTTTGACAATATTTTGGGTTTGTTATGGGAGCACTTAGCAAAAAGCCTTGATACTTATGGGGCATGGATGACTCCAGAACTGGTCAGGATGATTCCTGAACTGTGACCCTACACTATTACATACAAAGATAGGGAGATTTACACTCAATTTCATACTCGAAACTACAATGGTTATCCAAAATGAGACTACAATTATCCACACAAGCAACATATATGGCATTCATTGTAAGTATACGCAGTAATCACACCCTTTTGTTTAAAAAAGCAGTGTAACTTCTTCCAGCAACACAAATCTCTGGACCACGCCCACTAATAAAGCTCTAAAACTCTAAAACAGATATTGGTTATAGACAGCAACCAACACAAATGGTTAATAAAGTATTATTTTGCTGCCCATATTTCTGAGGGAAGAAAATTACTGTATGTACCAAAAAAAGTACCAAAAATTTTTTCATTACTGGACATAATGAAGAATCGGTAGTTTTTTGTGGGGGAGGGGCAGTGAATTCACCAGTAAAATTCTTCTTAAAAGGGTCGCTATAATTAAAATAATGCCCATAATTGATTTTAAACCAATTTTTCAGTTGTAAAGCTGACTCCCAGACTTAATTTGGGCCCCTGCGAAAAAAATAAAAATAAAAAACCCTGAACTATGTTACATAGCATGAAAAATAGGGATGAGTAGACATGTCTGCAGCTGGGTTGCAATGGTCTTCTTCTATGCAATGCTCTGGATCAACTTGTTTATAGATTTGGAAAGACTGAAATGTTTATCTTTTGTTCATGTACTGAATAAGTTGTATTTACAGAGGATTTTGTTATATTTAGTTTTTCTCTATACCCTTGCAATGAATAGAGGCTTTAAAAAGGTTGTAATTTAGGTTTTTTCTTTGCTTATTGATTTCACCTGAAGAAGGGGTCACCCCCGAAAGCTTGTGCTGTTTGTTCATTTCTGCAAATAAATTATTTAAAGGCATTGCCGACACACTAGTGTGCTTCTTCTCCTACAAAGATACATGGAAAAAAGGCTTGGGAGCGGCTGTGGAAGTCAAGCACTTTGAGAACATGTATGTAAGTGGTGTGCTGAAGATTTTTCTTTATGTTAATTGAGACCGAGTCAGCAACTTATTTGCCATGTATGGTGCCAGCCAAAAGGCCTGTCGACCAATATCTGAGCCAAAATTAGGCAGATATTGATTGGGTAGGTTTGATTTTGTCATTCAGGGCCAGAATTAGGGGTAGGCAGAAGAGGCATATGCCTAAAGAACAATGCTGGAGGGGGGGGCCTAGGCACATGCCTCTTCTACTCCCCTATTCCATGTCCTTTTCCCCCCACAGACCCCTTATTTATGCTAATAGCGCAGCTGTCACACTTATTCCTGCGCAGTCATCAAGCTCCCCCTACCCTCACTGCCAGCATGCATGCCTGTGCCTTGGAACAAGTAGGGTAACGCGACAGGAGAGGGGTGGTGTGGTGGGCAAGCTTGCCAGCTGGTTTGCCTAGGGTGCCTGGCCGCCCAGGCCCGACACTGTGGTCATTAGATTGAGGTATGAAGGTCTGCGGTCCCATAGCATAGCAGCAAGTATAATCTGATCAGTGGCTTGAGGGTCAATCAGTTCAGTCTGATATTGCCCAACTCAAGGTGGGAAAATTGGTGGAAGACCCACTTATTTGGCAATCTCACCAAACAAGCAGATCTTCACATGTTAAAATTAAAAAGGAGAAGGAAAGGTAAAAACTAAGTAAGCTTTTTCAGAAAGGTCTGTGTAAATAAAGCCATAAACACTTACAGAACTGCTCCTCAGTGAAAAGAAACACTGCATTGCCCTTCTTCTATTCTGTATAAATGATGTTCTGTGTCAGGCTTCCTGCTCTCAGAAAAATCCTTCAGGGCACGGTGCAAGCCTGCTCAGTTTGCTCTTCTCTCCCCCCCCCCCACCACTCCTGCTGTAATCTGAGCTGAGAGCTGTTCCCTGCCTGCCTGCTGCTTGGAAATGAAGCCAGACCAAGCTTAAATGGCAGTTGCGATCTTAAACAGACAGAGACAGCTTCTACGGCTGTTTACTTAAGTATGGTAAGGGCTGTGACACGGGGAGACAAATCTCCCTTGTTGCGGGCGACTAGTCTCCCCGCGGTATGCCATCCTACCGGCGATTTACATTCTAGCCTCCAGTACTTTTTCTAAGATTTCTGTACTGAACATATGCCCTGCAGGGACTAGTATATGGGACACCTGGGAGGCCTGAAAAAATGGGTCCGTAGTGCTTAGCAGACAGTATTGCATTGGCTCTGCTGCTCTTGGCCTTTGGTTTTTTTTGCAAAGGCCAAGCAGATTTGTTTTCCTCAGCCTCAAAAAATGCAGACATAGAGTAGCAGAGCCAAGGCTCCATGTGCCCTCAGCCTAAAGAAGAGGAGCATTAGCCATGGGTAGGGGGTAAGGGACAAGAAACACGACAAACAACTTGGCACTAATTGTAGCTTTCCCTCTCCTTATCATAATTACAATTATTTGCTTAAAATGGACTCTATGGGAGATCCCATACTTTGGTACATCGATGTACAAAATATTTGTTCTCTGCAAAACAAACACATATGTAAGTACTTATGTTATATAATTATATTATAGCCACATATGTTATTAACACTGAAGAACTGTTTGTTCCACAAAATGGAACAGCATACTTATTTATATCAAAAAGCTAATAGAAACACCAAAAGACAAAATTATTTTAACAAATTTTTCTTCTACAGTATAAAATTCCCTCAGAATGAATTAAGAGTAATTTATCCTGTTCATGGTCAAAATAGCAGAGGCTTAAATGAAATGTCCATAATCTTCAAATTTGCATTGTAAAACCATCATTCAACTTCCTTGAAATATATTTTACTATTTTATTAGTGCAAACAACGTGGTAATAAAACCCTAATATAGCTTCTTGTAACAGAAGGATGAGTGAAAATTAACAAAGACCAAACAGAGCCTGCTATTACATTCAATTACCTTTTTGCTTGTGATTTACATTCTCACCCTGTAATCTCCATACAGCTGTTTTCCACATTATACAAGACTGATAAATTAATATAAGATGTACTATAGATTTGATGACCAGGAGACTTTGATACCAAGTTAAGTAGGTGAAAGGGCCGTTAAGGGCTTTGGCACACGGGGAGATAATCCCGAAATGCCACCCCACCGGCGAGAATGTAAATCGCTGGTGGGATGGCATACGCGGTGCCGCAATTTCCCCGAAATCGCAAAAGTTGCCTTTAGAGGAAACTTACACGATTTCGGGGAAATCGTGGCGCTGCGTAGGCCATCCCACCGGCGATTTACATTCTCGTCGGTGTGCCAGAGCCCTAAGGTAAAAGGACAGAAGATCTCCTGTTTACATTATCTTAAAATGCAATTAAAAACAGCATGTTTGGCCCTAGCTCTTGGTTGTCCACTAGCAGTCATATCAGTGAACATCACAAATACTTTCTTACGAATACTACAGGCATCTTTTCCCCAGTGATATCTGCTGTTCTTTGAGGAAGCACGGAAGCAGTACTTTTCAAAGCAGAAAACTGCTTCTAGCCTCCTAGTGACATCAGATTAGACATGATAAAGTCATTGCCTGTTAGCACACCCCCTCTCCAGATGCCCAGTCATCAAAAGTTGTCATGGACTTTGTAGAATTCAGTTACCCAATGTGGGTAGCTAAATCAGATTTGCATGCTCATGCATTCTATAGCCTAAATTCGCTCCGTGTGCCTGCACCCAAGCCGAACCAACACAGTCGCTCTTGGTGCAGACACAGAAGAGCGCTAATTCAAGGGTAAAGCTTGTGTTTATCTGTAGGCTGAGAATCTGCCAAGTGTGGCATAAGCCTTATTGTTCTGGCATGGAGTATAATCAAAGAAAAAATGTTCTGTGCACAGAGAATTCCTTTCTACTATATGGAAACTTAGCATGCCTGACATTTAAGAAACAGCTTAATTTTATTGTTACCATTAAATGCCCATGCTGCTGTGTAGAGTTAACTTGAATTTTATCTTCTCATAAATATACAGTAAAACAAATGGGAATTGGATATAATAGGATGTTCTGAAAAAAGATTAGGTTGTCTGTATACAAATTGTAATGAGTAATATGTTCGGAGACTGCTATACTGCTGCCAAGTTAAAATATTATCCATTAACTTGGATCAGGGCTTTCTGTGGTCAAATTAAATTGCTATTATTCAAAAAATTTCCAGTTGTTGGACTACAGTTCCCAGTATTCCATGTGAGCCAAAGACTTTTAAGGGGTGCTGAAAGCTCTTGTACAATAAGGATGACACAGTGAATATTCAAATATACAGTCATATGCCAAATGTAGAGAATTTAATTTTCTTTCAAGACTGACTACTGGAAAGCACTTGAAAGCAACTACCGCCAGTTGCTAAACTACAACTTTCATCTGAATGTAGCCAGTGGTGTTTATAGTACAACACATAATAAAGAATAGGCAATATACTAACAGGTAAACATTTCGATACAGTGCAGTTACTTGGTGAAGTCCATAGAAGTGTATAGGCAGCAATTGGCACAAGTCGAATACCTGTTGGTTAGAAACAGGTATAGCTGTTAAAACTGGTGTAACTATAGAGCATATGTGTCAAACTCGCGGCCCGCGGGCCACATCCGGCCCGGAGTGTAATTATATACGGCCCGCAAGATCATTTTATTATTATTGTTTTTAATGGCCCGGCGATATGAAGTGCCACGCAATAAACTACAGATCCCATAATGCAGCGCTTCACTTCCCGCGTTAATCAAGGGGCGCGGGGGTGCTGAGTCCTCTGCGACCGTACCCGACGAGTGTGACTGGTATCTGATGTGCGATAGCGGCTCTTACCAGCACCATTCCCGCAGGTACGCGTTTGGCTCCTGATAGCTGCCGGCTAAAAGATTGGTAGCAGCAGTCTTTCTGATCTGAGCAAGCTGTGGGCAGCAAATGGGGTCGCTAGGGTTTAGACTGCGCACACCATACTAGCTGCAGTATTGACAGACTTTACCGCAGCTAGTATGGTGTGCGCAATACGAATATGCTCTGAACTAACAGTAATAATCCGGCTGCGGACTCGATCATCCTTGTAAATAACTTGTACATATTTATGAAATTGGTACCTACACCTGGCAATACCAAATCATGCTCTTTAATTAATTGAACTATATGAACTATATAACTGAGAGTGAATGGTTATTACAATGAATTCAACGGTCCAAATTGAGTATGTTTGCGTGTGTTTTTAACTTCTATCGTTGATCAATGAATTTAGAACTCACTTGACGATTTTAAATAATGAACTATTTTAATGATTAATCAATAAAGGTTAAGTATTATGATTAAGCAAAGACAACTGAATTTTAGTGTGTTCAATAAATGTTTATCCTGTTCGGCCCGCAACCTAAAGTGTGTTTTGGATTTTGGCCCCCTGTGCAATTGAGTTTGACACCCCTGCTATAGAGGAAGCTTTCTTTATACATGTCTCCCCTCCCCGGCCACTCTCTTACCTACTCAGAGCAAGTGGCCAGGGAGCGGAAAACACCGGCACACTTTTTGAGGCTTGTTTTCTATATAAAAATTATGATCCAGGTAATAATCCAAGGGCAAAATGACTGCATCAGGCTGATTTAAGCCACAGTGGGCAGAGATCCCCTCTTTTGGCAAGATCACCAAAATACTGAACCTATTAATGTATGTCTAGTTTTACAGCTAGAACTTACAGAGGATCCTGTCAGGAATGACATTTTGCTGTACTTGTTAAAGTTCAAAACAACTGATACATTAAATGCTCATTTTTTAAATAATAGTATATAAAAGAAACAAACAATAACAAGTATTAGAAAGACTAAGCAACTTCAGAAAGTTAATAGGAAATAATTAAAAACATAAATAAATAAATAAATAATCCAGGTAAAGGGGTTAACCCCTATCAACATCTGTTCGCAGGCTCCCGCAGAGACCCTTAATTAAATATGCAACCAGGGACTGCGGGAAGGTGACAAATTCAGCAACCTCATCAGACCAGCCGAAGCCAACCATTTGGAGGGCGGGAAACCTGAGGCTATTGGTTTCTTTGATCTGCTGATCAAAGAAGGTCAGTTGTGGACCTAGAACTGCAGGGGGGAACAGCATACAGAAAAATATGGATTATAGAAAAAGATCCATATCTACTTTGCTTTAGGGTTCAAATCCTCATAAACCATATATGGTTTATGAGGAGGCCCCATGCTTCCCAATGATACTAAACAGGGACTTCCTATACCCACCAATTAGGAGGGATAGTTTCTGGGGGACTGGGACATGAGACAACCCTCATGTTTGGTATCATTTTGATCACCCACATATGGGTCAAAACAAGCCCCTACTTTCATAATAATATTGGGTACTGGCAAGTACCAATATCATATGACAAGCAACTGGCATGAGAAGTGCAGCTCTCTACAGGGGGGGGGGGGTCATGTGACAAGCTCTTGGGCACTCCCTCCTCATGCATACTGTAATGAGGGAGGGGCCCAGCGGCACATAAAAAGCACACATGCCCAGGTATTCTCCAGCTCATGTTTTGAGGTTCCAAATTTCTGTTGGAGTGTGAGTTCAATTTTTCAAACTCTTGCCTCAGGAGGACACAAAAGATAACTTGGTAACGTACTTAGGGTTTCTCTGTGTTTTTATTCCCTTTTATTTTATTTACTGTTTTGTATGTATATGTCTTCTTTTTGTAAAACCTTTTTTAAATGCACTGTTACCTTTGTAATATTAAATATAAAATTTAATAAGTTCTGTCCTTTGGCTCTATAAAGATCCCCAAGTACCTTGTATAACTGCTCAGGCCTAAATGTATTAACTGCTTGGCTGTGTGTGTGTTGAGTAGGGGGGCAAATTCTGTGTAGAAGCTAATTAACTAGTGGACTGTCAGCAGGAGAGTGTGTTTGTAAATTAACCCTGTGACTGCTGGAGTGTTGAATTAGTGGAAAACTAACCCTAACTGCAGTAAGAAAGTTTGCGTGATATATTTGTGTATTAGGTTTCTATCGCCTGTTAACCCTTTCCCTGCCAAGAACGTAGGTACTACGTCATTTTAAAAAAAGCAGTTTCCTGCCAATGCCGTAGTACCTACGTTCTTTCAGCCTAAGCACTTCTCTCTGCATCGGCGGCTTTTTGACAGATGTGCCCCCAACCCCTTCGGCAACGAGCCGAGGGGGTTGGGGGGGATGGTCCTGTGATGTGATTGTCGCAGGACCATCCTACAAGCAGCAGATGCGATCGCAACACATCTGCTGTTTGTACTGCTTCCTGCTTCCCCCCCCCCAGAGCCACCTCCCACCTACTTCCTCGACGACTGCAGGAAGGAGGAGCAGGGAACCGATCTGACCTTCAGGACAGGTAAGTGTGATTTTATTTTTATTTATACACACACTTACATACATTTATATACATTAATACACACATACAACACAATTTAGCACAGGTTTTTTTTTCCACTTTGCACACTTATATACACTCATATACACTCATATATGTATATGAGTTGGCAGGCGAGAAATCCTTATGCGCTATTTTCATTGTGGGGTCAGTACACATCACAGACTTTGGTATATCTATGCATATTAGGCATCAAACTGTTCAGTAGGCCTCTGGTGTTCCTATTTGGGGTGACTTGCCTTTGTACGCAAGAAATTGTGTGAGATATATGCGGCAAACTGCAACATTTTTATGTGATTTTCTGAAAAGTCATAAAAACCACTAAATTTAGGAAAGCTTTGCGGCTTGGTACTTTGGTGTAGAAAAGACTCTTTACCCTTGTTGGATTTGTCAGAATGTGTACTTTCCAAAAATATATGGTTTTTAGGGGTCACCCTACATTTCTGCAGCTTCTACCCCTCATAAAACTGCCGTGTGTTAATGAATTAGGTAAAGATAAGCCATGAAATTAGTGTGCACAAGGTATATTTGGGGGTCTTTAAGTGCCATGTGCTTTGATAAACCTATGTACAGTGGGCATCAAACTGTTCAGTAGACCTCTGGGGTTCATATTTAGGGAGGTTTGTCTTGGTACCTAATGACCTGTAGAAAATAAGATGCTGCATAGTGGATGTTTTGAGGTGATTTTTGGAAATGCCATAAAAATCGTCAAACTTAGGAAAGCTTTATGGCTTGGTACTTTGGAGTAGAACGCCCCTGGCGTTCATATTTAGGGTGTTTTATCTTGGTACCTAATGCTATGTGGGAGATAAGATGCTGGAAACTGGAAGCTTTGAGTGGATTTTTGGAAATGTTATCAAAATTGCCAACTTTAGGAAAGCTTTGCGGCTTGGTACTTTGGAGTAGAAAGACATGGGTACCCATTTTAGATTTGGGGGAATATGTACTTTCCAAAAATATATGACTTTCTGGGGTGAATGTACTTTTTACTAGCATTATCCCATATATAATGATGTAAATGTGTTGATTTTGCAGAAGCTGAAATGACAGAAATGATAGATCATATGGGGGTATGTTCACATTGGGGCCCCTACATGCCACATTCTTAGGTAAACCTATACATATTGGGCATCAAACTGTTTAGTGGGCCCCTGGCGTTCATATTTAGGGTGTTTTATCTTGGTACCTAATGCTATGTGGGAGATAAGATGCTGGAAACTGGAAGCTTTGAGTGGATTTTTGGAAATGTTATCAAAATTGCCAACTTTAGGAAAGCTTTGTGGCTTGGTACGTTGGAGTAGAAAGACATGGGTGCCCATTTTAGATTCGGGGGAATGTGTACTTTCCAAAAAATATATGGCTTTCTGGGGTGAATTTACTTTTTACTAGCGTTATCCCACATATAATGATGTAAATGTTGATTTTGCATAAGCTGAAATCACAGTACATATGGTTGTATGTTCACATTGGGGCCCCTACATGCCACATACTTAGGTAAACCTATACATATTGTGTATCAAACTGTTCAGTGGACCCCTGGGGTTCATATTTAGGGTATTTTATTTGGTTACTTTATGACCTTTAGGAGTTAAGATACTATAGACTGGAAGCTTAGAAGCGATTTTTAAAAAATTTCACAAATTTTGATAAAAATCAATAACTTTAGGAAAGCACTGCAACTTGATAGTTTGGAAGAGACAGACAGCTGTGCCTATTCTGGATTCCCCAGAATCTGTTCTTTCTAAAAATGTAAAATTTTCTAGGATAAACTTTCTGTTAGCGGAATTTTTGGCCTTAAAATCTAAAGTATGCAGCTTTCTTGAGCAGTGCTTTGGAAATTTGGTAGTGTACTGCTGGAGGGTTTTGACCTATACAAGTGAGAAATCTCCATAAAACTATATATATTTGGTATTGGCACGTTCATAATGGGACATGGGACTTTCCAAATCAGGTGTATTTTCATGCATAAAATATTTTTTGTTTCTGGTGTATGTGTTTATATTATGGAAAATATTATTTTTTTTCATTTTTTAGACATTTAGAAGCCTATATCTTGTTACAAAATTGGAATGACAAAAAAATTCTACCATATTTTAAAAGCTTAGGTTGTCCTGAAAAAAACGATATATTGTTTTCCTGGGTAAACTAAAAGTCCCCCCGAGGAAAGGCCCCTAAAGTGAAACAGTGCAAAATGTTCAAAAACTGTCTGGCAGTAGAAGTTCCGCTTTGTCCAAAACGGCTGGCAGTGAAAGGGTTAAGGATAGATGGTGGCAGCGAATAGTTATCTGGGGCGGTGGTGTGTTGGGGGGTGCTTGATATTAGTCTAACCTATGTGAAAGGTCTGAGTGTAACCCCTTGTTGCACTGTCCCCATGTCATACACGTCTGAGAGTGGCGTGTTCCTGACAGGGAGGTTTATTTAAATATTACCAACAACAATACAAGTAAAATTGAATGTAAGCACAATAAAAAGTAATAAATTTGGTCTCGTTAAGCAGAAATATTAATTGGATTAAGAAAAAAAAGGCATTTTAACCAAGAAATAATACCAAAAAAAAATTCCTTCACCTGACATACTATTAATGTCAAGTATGGAATTATTCAGAAACCTTTATTACTCTACTTTCAGTACTAGAGAATTTTCAAGTGTAACGTTTATTTAACATTAAAATACAGGTATAGAAACCCTTATCCAGAAACTTGTTACCCAGAATGCTCCTGGGATCATATGGTTCACTGTCCAACAAACCAATGCACACATACTGTACACATAAGGTCACATCAGCCAATTACTAGACAGAGTTCTGTATTTTGCTCCCCACACTTCTTCCTGTTACAGGTAATTTTTGAGGGAACACACAGACCATCACAAAATTATGGCTTCAGGAAAAAGATGTAAAATTTAAATATTTACTGCTATAATTCAAATTTGGCAAGATTCTTTAACCTTTTAACTGCCAGCCTTTTTGGTCAAGTTTTTGAACATTTTGTGCTCTTTCACTTTAGGGGCCTTTCCTAGAGGGTACTTTTAGTTTACCTGGGAAAATAATATATTGGTTTTTTTTGCACAATATAAGCATAAACATAATAATATTTTCCATAATATTAAAATATATATCAGAAACAAATTATTTTATGCAAGAAAATACACCTGATTTGGAAAGTTCAATGTCTCTTGAACGCGCCAATACAAAATATGTATAGTTTTATGGAGATTTCTCACTTGTATAGGTCAAAAAGTCCCAGCAGTACATTACTAACTTTCCAAAGCACTGCCCCAGAAATCTGCATACTTTAGATTTCAAGGCCAAATATTCATTAGAGTAGGTTTACCCTAGAAACCTATACATTTTTGGAAAGAATTGATTCAGGTAAATCAAGAATAGGCACAACTGTCTTTCAACTCCAAATACCACGTTGCAATGCTTTCCTAAATGTATCAGTTTTTATAAAAATTAGTGACATTTTTGAACAATTGCTTCCACTCTACAGCTTCATATATCCCACATATCATTACGTACCAAAATAAAACACCCTAAATATGAATGGCAGCAGTCCACTAAACAGTTTGATATCCAATGTGCATAGGTTTGCCTAAGTATGTGGCATGTAGGGGCCCCACAATGAAAATACCCCCATACGGTGTATCATTCCTGTCATTTCAGTTACTGCAAAACCAACACATTTACTGCATTTTATTGGGGGTAAAACCACAAAAAACAAAGTTTAGCCCAGAACACCATATATTTTTGGAAAGTACACATTCCTCCGAATCTAAAATAGGTACCCGTGTCTTTCTACTCCAAAGTAACTAGCCGCAAAGCTTTTCTAAAATTGGTGATTTTGAGATTTCCGAAAATCACCTCAAAGCTTTCACTTTGCAGTATCTTTTCTCCCACATACTATTAGGTAGCAAGATAAAACATCCTAATTATGTACCCCAGGGGTCCACTGAACAGTTTGATGCCCAATGTGCATAGGTTTACCTAAGTATGTGGCATGTAGGGGCCCTAATGTGAAGATACGCCATACAATCTATCATTTCAGCTATTGTAAAACCAACACATTTACTGCATTTTAAGTGGAGCAAAGATTTAACAATGCATATTAACCCCAGAATACGATATATTTTTGGAAAGTACACATTCACCAACTCATGTCTTTCTACTTCAAAGTACCAAGCTGCAAAAGCTTTCCTAAAATTTGCCATTTTGATGACCTTTCCAAAAATCACCTCAAAGCTTTTACTTTGCAGCATCCTACCTCCCACATACTATTATGTACCAAGACAAAACATCCTAATTATATACCCAGGGGTCCACTGAACAGTTAAATGCCCAATGTGCATAGGTTTACCTAAGTATGTGGCACTTAGGGGCCCCAAGGTGAAAATACCACATACGATCTATCATTTCTGTAATTTCAGCTCCTGCAAAATCAAAACATTTAATGCATTTTATGGGGGGTAAAACTATAAAAAAGTAGATTCACCCCAGAAAACCATATATTTTTGGAAAGTACACATTTCCCCCTAATCTAAAATTGGTACCCATGTCTTTCTACTCCAAAGTACCAATCTGCATTTTGCTGCTGGTGCAGAGAGAAACCCTTTTCTGCCAAGCACGAAGGTACTACGTTCTTGGCAGATAAAGCCTTTTCTAAAATAATATATTAACTATGTGCTTGGCAGGGAAAGGGTTAATAGGCCACTTAATATAATAAAAACTATCTGTTGGTTAAAGGAATACCTTCATGGGAAAACATGTTTGTTTTTTTTAAACGCATCAGTAAATACCTTCTCCAGCAAAATACTGCAATGAAATCTGTTTTTCAAAAACACAGATTTTTTACATTTAATTATGAAATTTCACATGGAGCTAGCCAAATTCTTCATTTCCCAGGGAGCTAAAGCCATGTGACCTGTGCTCTGACAAACTTCAGTTTACTGCTGAGCTGCAAGTAGGAGTGATATCACCCCGCTCCCAGCAGCCGATCAACAGAACATTGAGAATGTAGCAAGCTAGTATTCCCAGTAGATATCAGAATAGTACTCAATAGTAAGAAAGCCGCCTGTTACATAAGAGTAGGAGAAACTGAAAGCAGTTCTAATGTGTAGCGCTGGCTCCTTCTGAAAGCTCAGACTCAGGCACAATGCACTGAGA
Organism: Xenopus tropicalis; assembly: GCF_000004195.4. Lineage (NCBI taxonomy): Eukaryota > Metazoa > Chordata > Amphibia > Anura > Pipidae > Xenopus > Xenopus tropicalis. The sequence continues at coordinate 64,479,666 of NC_030683.2, forward strand.
TGGCTGCCTACACACCAAAATTACAATTAAAAAAAAATTTGTTGATTCAAGAATAAAATTTTAAATGGTGAATTATTTGCTATGAAAGCAGTGTAATTTAGAAATAAAAAGTATATAATAAAAATCACGACAGTATTCATTCTATGGGTAATTTTCCTTTAAGAGCCATGTTCAATTGTAAGTCATGGGAAGGCCCATCAGTGAAGGGCTATGATTGGCTGTTTCTTAGTTCCACATAGACAGCCAGTCTGCAGCAGCCTGTGTTTTTGACAGGAAACATGTTTTTGTGCCGCGGAGACTAGCCTCCAACTAGCACCCGCTTTGAGGCCTGTGGGCAACATCAACATTTCAGTTACATCTTGCACAACTGTGAAACCACTAAAAAAAATTAACTTTGAGACACTACATACTTGGGAAACTGTGCTAAATAAAAACTGTGCATTCATACCTTTTTAGTAACACAACTATTATAGACATTGACCAGGCAGATTTTTACAGATAAAAATCTATGGGTAGCATTGCAATTTAGTATAAATGCTTTGTGCTTGGCATCTGGCAAAGGAACTGTTTTAAAGTTGTTACCTATTAAGGAAACATCTTATGGACACTCATTAAGGCAATATAGTTGTTTTAATAAGATCTGACATATACTGTTGCTCTAATCCAGATAGTCTGAGAATACACAGTGAGAAAAGATGTTTATATGTTGTTTAATACTAGACTATAGCCACACATATTTTAAATAACAAACTTAACTTTTTTTTTTAGTTTTAAAATTATAAAATGCACTCAACAGTCTCCCTATATAAAGAGATAAAAGTCTCCAAATCTGTTTTCAAAGAGACCATGAAATGGCACCTGAAAAAAAACACCAATAAAGGAAAAAAGTTCAACAGTTTTTTCACAAAAGACTCTTTTTCTGTTTGATAAGCTGTTAGAATTGCTCCCTACTAAAAAGGTTCCTCTGTACTTTATTATAATTGAACAAAAGAAAGTTTGTTGTCAGAGTTTTGATATTTCTTGGGCTCTGTCCGAGTTCCACCTTTTTTTTTTTGTCTCCTGTGCCGCTCCACCCTGGATAAATAAACTAGAATGACTGGCACCGTCTGGGAAAGAAAATACAGCAATCTCTTAATTTGCTATTTTTTTTAAATAAGGCAAAAGTTAGGCAAATTACCAAGACTATTATGCTAGCAGAAATCATAGAGTCTTACTCACTATTAAAGTAAACTTAAAATCTGATCATTTGTAAATATATTATCAGAGAATCAAGAATTATTGCCCTAAGCTATTACACATAAGATGTACAGGTATGGGATCTGTTATCCATAAACCCGTTATTCAGAACGGAATAATTTAAATATTGGATAAACCCAATAATGCTTAATTATATCTTAGTTGGGATCATGTACAAGGTACTGTTTTATAATAACAGAGAAAAAGGGAATCGTTTTTAAAAATTAGAATTATTTGCTTATAATGGAGTCTATGGGGGATGGCCTTTCTGTAATTTGGAACTTTCTGGATAACGGGTTTCCCAGTAGGGGATCCCATACCTGTATTACGAAGCGTGGACAGTACCACTTAGTTTACTACTGCTAACCAAAAACATACAAATTCACATTTTCAGGAAATAAAAATTAGCTTCAAAGGCTATTTAAGGCTACCAGTTACAGTCCATGGGAAGGGATTCCCAGTGGTTTGATCCTCAACACACACAATGGGGCTGATTTACTAACCCACGAATCCGACCCGAATTGGAAAAGTACCGACTTGAAAACGAACATTTTGCGACTTTTTCGTATGTTTTGCGATTTTTTCGGATTCTGTACGAATTTTTCGTTACCAATACGATTTTTGCGTAAAAACGCGAGTTTTTCGTATCCATTACGAAAGTTGCGTAAAAAGTTGCGCATTTTTCGTAGCGTTAAAACTTACGCGAAAAGTTGCGCATTTTTCGTAGCGTTAAAACTTAACGCTACGAAAAATGCGCAACTTTTCGCGTAAGTTTTAACGCTACGCAAAATGCGCAACTTTTTACGCAACTTTCGTAATGGATAGGAAAACTCGCGTTTTTACGCAAAAATCGTATTGGATCCGAAAAATTCGTAAAGAATCCGAAAAACATACGAAAAAATCGCAAAGTACCGATCATTACGAAAAAAACGCAATCGGACTCCATTCGACCCGTTCGTGGGTAAGTAAATCAGCCCCAATGTGTTAGCAGAATATGGTGTATCCCTTAGATCAGTGACCAACTTCTGAGGTGCCGAGGGACAGAATTTCTCTTGCATACATGGTGGAGGGCCGCTAATGGAAGCCAGTTTTGAACCACTCACCTTTTGACCACACCCACTTTAAACCACACCCATTTTATCACAATGGTGGTAGTGCAGCAAAAACCCAAATGCTTGGCCCTCACTGCAGGGATATCAACCATCATTCATATGTGAAAGAATTATATTATGTCATATTAAGACACACCCATAAATTCATATGCCTCCTCCTCCCCTGTGGATAGCACAGCAACCCCTAGCATATAATTACACACCTTAGGGACCATTTAATGGCTATTTCCAACTGCTAACAAACTCCCAGAACAAACCCCTGCCAGGTTCACCTCCCACAGGCAGCATAGGGTAGGCAGAGTATGGCACACACAGGCAGCACTCTGTCTGCCCTATGCTGCCTGTGTGTGCCATACTCTGCCTGCCCTATGCTGCCTGTGTGTGCCATACAATTATTATCTGACAGCTTAAATAAATATGCTTGTGACATCACCAAGTATCAGAGTCAGAACCATGTAAAGAAACATACAGTAAACATAGGATTTTTACAGAAGCAGATTTCTAACCATTGTAACATTTTTTCTTCCATGTCAACAAATACATCTGCATGTTTCCAACACTAATTTCATGTGCTGGTGACAGATCAGAAATCCTCTCTGTGCTTGAAGCATAAGCTGGAAATTCATTTTATAGCTTTAACAATGCATAACTGATTGACACTACATTACAGATAAGGTACAAGACACAAACTTTCTTTGCAACCAAAAATACACAATGGAGACATTCCTTCATCTGAAAGCTTCTGTCAAATAAAACATAACCACAAGACAGAAACATGCTGGAAGCAATAGCAGATATTTGGAAAGCTTTTTCCAGCTCCCGCCACAATTTGAAAGTGTTTCCAGCTCCTTTAAAAAAGAAAAAAGTGTCAATCTAATTAGATAAATCCTTTAAGCGTGTGGCCTGCAGTTCGTCATGGAAATTAACCTCCCTGAAGATCTGAGTTACTGAAATGAGAAACTCAGTGTTTTGGCATACTGCAGTGAAATCAGAGAAGCAGACCTGCCTTTAATACACACTTTCATAAACTTGCCACATTTCATCTTTCCAAAGCTTCATGTCACCCTCCCCTTTCCAAACACCATAATCTAATATTACTGTACATATCATCTACAACATAAAAAGATTTTTCTCACAGTGCTAATATGTAAAAAGGAATAAATAATTTTAGTACTATAAATATATTTAATAGATTGATTAGCATATAAGAATTGGCTAGGTCAATCAAGAAAATGGAATTCTTTCCAACAAGACAATAAAATTAGTCCTCCATAATACATGTTTTTATGTAGCGGGTCCCACAGTAGTTCAATAAGGATTCACCATTTATGTTAATTTCATTTGGAAAATTGGCTATTACATTAAAATACAATACTATTTTCTAGAGGACAAATAGAACACAGTCACTGCTTCATTCATTAACCACCATTCCATGGTTTTGGGCTAGTGAGTGATAGTTGGGAGTCCTGGTCTGGCAATTGGAATGTGCTAGCATCAGTTTTAAAAGCACATCTGTTTTGTAATTTTCCTTTTAAACAATTATTAGAACATTAGCTAGTATGGGGTCCTAATTTTAATTTTAACCTGGGCACTATCTGTAAAAAAACTGTATGTTCTCTGTGTATCATTAGCTACTGATGATCTTAGATGAGGACCTTAGATAGTAAACTCCAATGGAACAGTGACTGATATAAATGATCAGGAACACGACAAATCAATAAGAACAAATAATCTCATTAGTTACATAAAATCATTTTGTTGGGCTTCAGTAAAAAGGTACATAAATATTAAAACATAATTTAAGAGTAACTTAAGAGTATTAAACATAATTAAGAGTAACTTATGGCCTTAATATGCTTGTCCTGAGGGTTATGCTAAAGCCACCAAAACACCCTTGTACCACTAACTGCTGACTTTATAACATATTCTCCTTATAACATATTCTGTCTATTGGTTTTGGAGGGCAAAGCATGATCAAGCATGTTATTTTTTCAAGTATTACTAATAGGAGCCCAGCTAGAAGACTGACCAATGGGGGTAGAGCACCAGTAAGATAGTGGTAGACAGTGGTAGCAGATCTGTTTTAGGGGCTTTAATTTTTGTTAATCATATAGAAACTATGCAAACTGATTACAATTGCAGAACATCCTGGAGATAATTTATTCAAAACATATTGCGGTTACATAATAGCATTAACAATATATGCTGCACTCATTAATCTTACTGTGCCAATGTATATTCCAATGTACAAAATTTAAATAAACCTAAAATGTCCGAGACAGCTGGCAAACTGCAAGTGGGCCGCTATATGACAGCGCATAGAAAAACAATCACACAGGCACTCTCCATTAGATGCTTCTTTGTGCAAATATTCTTATATCTTTTTATTTCTTTGAGATCCAGGATCTCAAGGTGCTGGATCTCAACTTAAAGAAATAAAAAGATGTAAGAATTTTTGCACAAGGAAACATCTAATGGAGAGTGCCTGTGTTATTGTTTTTCTGTGTAAGGTAGATTCGATCATTTTTTGCAGCTGAGTGAATTTATTCTGATTTCACAGTTTTTCCACTAAGAAAGGGACTAACAAAGGGAATATATGACAGCACAGACTACCACAGCACCTAACTTACTACTCCATTCGCTATCCATGACAGCAGGTATATATGTCCTAGTTCAGTAAATGGACACTAAGCCAAAAAGTACTACCACAAAGCAGCTTGCTTTTTACGTCCATTCTAACTGCTTCAAGCAAAGGATAATTTGACAATAATATCTGATGATGATAATAGAGTTCTATACACCAGATGCAAGTGCAAAAGTGTCCCCCTAGTGCTTAGCACTTGCACCTGCAATCTGGCTGCCCTCTGCACCTAGAATCTGATTATTTGCTAGATATTAGCAGTTCTACAATAGGAGTACCCCCTGCTATTTTAAGTTACTAATACAGGAAGCATCTCCGGACACTTCTCTGTTCAGTTTTACTGCTGCTGTAAGGTCATTTATTCTAACACGCTGACAATGAGTGATATAACTTAGCAGCAAACATTAGAAGATGATTCCTGAATTATTAACAAAACACTCTGGTGGCCACCTGCCTGCACAAAACAGCATGGGGTACTTCTGTTGCCTGTTCAAGATATTAGCAGTCTCGAACTGAGGTCGGTGGAAATATAGTCAAAGACAAAAAAGACAAAGAGGAGATACAAACACATTAAGGGGTTGTTTAATCCATCCCCTAACCCTAACTTTTGAACAGGCTTAAAGGAATACTGTTATAGAAAAACATATTTTTTTCAAAATGCATCAGTAAATAGAGCTTCTCCAGCAGAATCCTGCACTGAAATCCATTTTTAAAAAGCACAAACAGATTCTTTTCTATTTAATTTTTTTAATTAAATATTTTATATTGAAATTTCACATGTGTCTAGCCATATTCTTCATTTATCAGGCTGCCACAGCCATGTGACTTATAAACTTCAGTCACTTGTTACTGCTGCGTGGTAGCTGTTAATGAGCAATCCTCTTTCTCCTGTCTTCTTTCCTTCAAATCCCAGGGCCGATGCATGCGCAGTAGAGTGAAAAAGACAACTTTTTTGTTAAAGTTTGGCATTTCACTCTACTGTGCATGTGCAAGCGACGCAAAGACAGAAGAAGGAAGAGGCTCACCCTCTCGCAGCTACCCCAGGCTGATGCAGGAGCACCAACCTTGAAAATATAAAATATAAGGTAAGCAATTACAATAACTGGGGGGGGAGTGCCCAACATTTTGGCACCCCCAGTGATTGTACCTTTCCTCTTCCTTTAAAGGGAAACGAAAGGTAAAGTCACTTGGGGGTGCCAAAATGTTAGGCACCCCCAAGTGACTTTAACCGCTTACCTCGTACCCCGGGCTGGTGCCCCTGTTGGGAGAAAACAGCACCAGCCCGGGGCACCTGGAGCGGATCGTTTCCGTGTTCTGGCTTCCTTTTCCGGAATGCCAGCGGTGGGCGCATGCGCAGTAGAGTGAAAAGCCGACTTTAATGTTTAAGTTCGGCTTTTCACTCTACTGCGCATGCGCGCGCAGCGAAACAGAAGGAAGGAAGTGCCGGCAGCTACGGTGCTGTTCCCTCCTCACAGGGGCACCAGCCCGGGGTAAAAGGTAGGTGGTCAAAGTCACTTGGGGGTGCCTAACATTTTGGCACCCCCAAGTGACTTTGGCTTTCTTTTTCCTTTAAAGGCAGTGAAATAGACCTGTATAAACTCAGTCTAACCTAAGTGATTGGTTGACTACAACTAACACAGCACGTTAAGAGCTAATATAGATTTCTTAACAACATTGTTGCAATTTCAAGGATCATTATTATTGAAACAGAATGTTAATAACTGTGTCAAAAAACTAAGTATAATCAGTTAATATAACAAACAAGTTAAGGGACCAAATTCATGGTTGTGGATACTGTTTAAGCACACACAATGTTTTGTCTCCCGCATTTTGTTGCAGAGACAGTAATCTAGTTAATTTCTTGCCATTGTGGGAGCTGAGAATTACCACAGGTAAAACACTCAAATCGCTAAATGGGGCAAAAATACCTTCATACATATTTTTGGTGGAGACTGTTTGCTAAACCAGTAGTACTTAATAAGGAAAACCCTCAAGAGAAGCACGGAAAACCCACATGAAAAGCACAAAAGGGCATGCTTGAGAAATGATTCTGGATGTGTTGTTCCTGAAATAATGCACTTTATATTAACTGAAATTAATATGTGGTGTTGTACAGCACAATTTATCTCTCAAGTGTTCTGAAGCTCGATAAGCAACTATAGAATAATAGTCTCAAATGCCATTATTTATAGTCTGCTGGTAGGAGAAAGGCTATCTTCACATATTGGAAATGGACAGGTAACAGGAATACAGGTACAGGATTTATTATCCTGAATGCTTGGAACCTGTGGTTTTCCAGAAAAGGGATTTTGCTGTATATTGGATCACTTTAAGTCTGCTAAAACCCATTTAAACAATAAATAAACTCAAGAAGGCCTGTATTTAATTAAACACATTTCAGTAAGATGACCACAAATCATGTACCATGTACTAAAACATAAACGACTAAAGAAAATTATATTCCACTGTGTAAATTAGGAATGACCAACTCTTTTCATACTCACTCAGTCATTAGGAAGTGCAACTTGTGTTGACACTGTACCTCCCTACCTAAAAACAGACATAAACATTTTCCTCTAAATATATACCTTTCATTTTCATGATTTGACAGACAGATGACAAGAAAACCAAAATATTACAATGTATGTTAAGGGAAACACTGTGTTGAAAGTATCAGTTCTAAGCAACATTCTCCAGAGCCTAGGAAGAAGAACATCAGGAACACCTGAATATCTAAAAAAAGCACAGGATATGTATGTTTTATATATATATATATATATATATATATATATATATATATATATATATATTTGAAACAGATCCAACGTATACATTTGTTATTAGGGACACTCTTGTAAATTAGCATTAACACAAAGTAAGATATCTTGTCAAGTATATTTGACGGTATTTGCTGACAATTATGCACAGGTATGGGATCTATTATCTGAAATCCAAAAAGCTCTGACATACAGCAGTGTTGTTTACTCTAATATACTTTTATCTGAAATAATTAAACAATACTATCTTGGATGTAATGCCAACAAAGCTATACTAAATCAATATTAATGTTAGTAGCCTTAAGGCTGACACTCTACATACACAAGAAAGATCCTTTATCCAGAAAAACTTTGGCCCTAAGCAGACGAGATAACAGATCCCATCTCGATAAGTATGACACAATTTTTTAGAAAACGGAAGTATTCTTCATATCTGAAATGTAACAAGTTGCTTTTGCAGGAACTCTTTTTCTTTTCTTGAGTTTAAAATATGAAACAGTGTTCACAATCTCTTTCCTTTAGCTTATTATTCCATATTTTTCCCGATACTGTTTTCACTTAACCATAGCATATATACTAGAAAATTACTTTAAGCAAGTAAGACCAAGTAAGGTCTCTTTCTCCAATGGCCTTGCTTGTTCCCCTAACGAGCTACTACCATCTTTTTTTTCTTTGTCCTTAAGACTCCTCTCACCTTGAAGAGTGTTAGGATTACCCAGCATTTATACTCAATGCTCCTCTTTATTCCCTAAGACTTATTAAGAATGATAATGAGCTCCAAAGGACCGGCACGTCCCTCTCTTTCTTTCTCTCTCTCTCTCTCTGTCGCTTGCTTTCTCTACGTGCTTTTTCTGTCAAAGGCACACAGGACAAATCAGTCCAAAAAAAAATATGACAATATGGATCAAGGACACTTGAGGATTTATATTCTATAATTCCACCCTTTCTTTTGTTTTTATTATTCCTCTTCAAATTTCTCATCCCCCTCCCGGACTTTGACCGGGGACGCGAGGAGGCAGCCTGCCTAGAAAACCTCGTTAATGGGAAGCCCTTAAACGGCTGATTAATTTTAGCAAAATTTACGATGTTCTCCTTCTCTCTTATTCTTCCTTCCATTTAAGCTGCAGTATTATGTCAAAGGAATATAACCTACCTTGCCAGTTCTCTTACCCACCTTGCCTTTGTGGTAATATTACTCAGAAGACATACTGTAACTGAAGAGAAGTGTTTAAACCTTTACAGAGACATATGTACCACTCAGATTAAAACTTATTAAATAAAAGGTGTAAACTATTCATGGCCACAGAATCGTATGTGGTAAGCATCGAGATGGTATCCAGCACACTTGCTAAAAGGTTCACTTTTTCATCATGTTTTCTTGTTTTTATGATGTTATCACAATATATTATTGCCATTTTCCTTGTGTAAACATACCAAATGAAAGTTTTACTGAGTGGATATTAACACAATTGCTAACTGCACAGTTTAACTGAACAGGTTAAGTGTTCATCAATCCAAACTAAACAGATTCTTCAGATTATTCACGGAGGGGGGAATGCAGCACCCAAGCTTAGAACTCAGTTCAAAAGGGTCTGTCTACATTGTAGCTCTGTTATCAGATATAGATGGTCTAGTGTAATTAGAAATGTCTGTTTATTTTTGGTTTTATCCTAAACTTAACTCTATACTCTCCACAGAAACATTTTCAGTATGTACTCTGGAAGATATAGCTAGTCCTGTAATGTCCTTTAATCACATGAAGTGTTCAGATTTTCAATAAAACTGACTGTAAACATAAATTGCTATTATACCTTAAGTGTCCATATAAGCATTTGGGACAAGGCAGATAAAAGCTAAAGGAGTTTAAAAGTGGCTAATAGTAGGGGTACTACTATTAAAAAAGCACAGTTTGCAAGCATGCATACAAAATTTAACAGAATCCAGAAAAGGACAGTATTTAAGGTTAAAAGGGAAAAAAAATTCTATTCAACGTAGTTGCTTTGTCGCATCTTTCCTGTAAACACTTCAATTAAAACCTTCTAAAATAAATGCAGCATATAAAAACGATGGTAGCAGCTCCATAGGGAGGATTTGAGGGTAAATTCCTCCAGGATGTTTCCTTTTTCTGTTGAACAACTAACAACTGAACTCCTGCTTAAAGGGATTTCCTGCAGTAGCTCTGAATTGCTTAACTCAAACTGTATAAGAATGACAACCTCATCTGTTTGAAAGCTGACACTACATCTTTTAAAAAAATAGAAAAAAATAAGCAGTTGACTTCTTAGCTAAAGTATTTTCTTGTTCTAACTCATGTTCCTGTGTCAACGTGCTAAAAAAAGAGAGAGATATGACTTTCCTTGAATGATCTGTTTAACCTAAGCCAGGGGAAAAAAAAAGAAGTCATTAATTACTTATGTGAGCTATTGCTTCAGAAAGACAATAAACCTGCCTGGTCGCCATGGATATGACATATTTGCTCTGAAAACAACACAATAATTAGCAAAGGGGAAAGATCCAAGGAGAATATGCAAACTCCAGAGTTTAAAGCTATACAGCTCTTTTACTTGCCACAGTCAAATTAGACAAACAAAATGCATCGTTACAAAAATACACACACTAAAACCAAGAGGAATTTACCTATCCGTGTGCCCTCTGTTCAAAAAAGCAGATTTGATGATGTGCTTAAAATGTACTTGCACAAGATAAAAAAAAACTATTTTCTTTAAGTTTTTTGAGAATGATACTTGACAGGTTGTTTTGCAGAGGGTAAAAAGATATAAACCTTGCGTTGTGATAGGCAAGGTTGATTATGAGCAGAACATACACTTATTAATTCAACCTATATAAATATATATATGTATATATCTGAGCCCAAAACATTTGTATGTATTTATACATCTATAGAGACAGAAACAGTGTCTAGTTAACATTTATACATTTTTATGCTTCGATTTTTTTTTTAAGAAAACCATACACTGTAATGTTCATAAACAGAAAATTAAATGTAATATACTCCTGCAAAAATCAAAATAAGACACCTCACCTTAGATATCAAGTGCAGAATGAAGGGAGTGGTTTTGGAGCTCATTATACTGTGTGTTTTCTTCATATTTTTAATAAGTTTCTTTTTTAATTGTGAAAAATAAACTTATTTTAGACTAAATGTGCAGATTGTATAAAACTCGTTTTTGATAGATAACTGACAAAGGCCTTTTATTTGTTAAACATTTGCTTTCAAACTAACTCTTTGATTGTGAAAGGATTTTGATATCTTCTGTGGGGGGGACAAAAATGATCTGTTTCAAATGATGATGCAACTTAATGATCAAAGCAATTACTTTCTGTTAGCCATAATAAACTTGGTTTGGCACAAATCTTTAAACTGTAGCTTCCCTTAAAAATGAATAATGATAGCAATAATAAGTTTGAGACTTAAACATTCCCTAAACCTCAAAACTGCTTTGTGAAATGATCAGACTGTCTCTTTAAAAGGTTTGTGTATATGGAGTTTGATTTCTGAAAGAGATCAGTTGACATCTCCATGGAAACCAGCAACAGATTATCATCAACAGAATAAATAACTAGTCTAATAAATTAAACAGGAGGAGGCATAAGATCACAGAAACTTGATTACTCAGGTTCAACAATATTCACCATAAACTCCTTTTAACAAGCTACAGGGCTGCAAATCGCAGCAGTGATGATACAGCCGGAAGACAAACAACTTATGGGAACTTATGAACTAAACAAAATTTAAAAGCTCACTACTTATCAGATGTATTGATGACAGACACAAACTACAATTGTCTGAAACCCTTTTAGATATACATACACATACATACATATAAATATCACAAAGCAAAGTAAAAGTATTTTTATATGTACTACACATGACCCAAAGTTGAGGGTTACACAGTAAGGTTTTGCACAAGTGTCATATCCAGCTCAAATAAGAGAGCATGGCTTGAGTGCCCCATCTACTCCCCCCCCCCCCCATCCCCAGAAGCAGATATGGGCATTTAGATTGTAAGACTATTATTTAGCAACTGGTGTCTCCTAGAATAAGGAGGAGAACCCACCCCCTCCTCAGCACCTTGATGGCATATCCCTGGGGGGTCTCACAGCTGCTGTGTGGGATACCTCACCCTTAGTCAGGTCACAGAGAGAGAGAGAGACAGTAAGAGAGAACACACAGTAGACTATAAATAAACATTGTACTTACTACACAAAATTGGTCACTGAGGGTCTCTGGATTGGTCCCTGTTACAAAGACCGCCCCCCACCCAGATAGATGTCAGGTGCTGGATTCTAAACTAGTTGGAAGACAGGAGCAGAACTTCCACGATTAATCTTTAGAAAGGTAAACAAAAATCCACCTTGTTCCAAACATGAATAAAGTCAACGCCCCGAAGAGTGGTTCTGTAAGCACGAATCTGAGTGACAAGTTGGGCACCTGTTCGCTTGTCGTGGACTCAAAAATAGGAGTGTGACTTTGACCAAAAATGCACGGTTACGATCACCTTCCTCACCCCCTCCTACTCACTATCACCCCCACCTTCCTATACTCTTTCCTGCAACCCCCTGCATGGCAGCGTAAGGATTAGCTGGAAGATGGGGCAAGAAGCTCTCTTAGCTGCGCTCTTAAGAAATGTCCGTAATGGGATATATCTAGGGGGCCAGCAATCGTTTGATGTGTGGAAAGCTGCGAGTCTGAACTGAAATAAGCACCCAGCTCCATTACAGTTATAATGAATGTCCCCCATTAAATGGGATAAATGAAAAGGGCCACAGCCAGTATTGAAGGTGTTAATCAGAGAGTTCGCGCCGCAGAACTTCTCCACGCACAGAGCAGTAAACTGCAGTTCTGCTTCATTCTGTAGCCGAGAACTGATCAATAATAAGCAACTCCACCTAGGAAGTTCGGAAGAAGCCGAGGGCACCCGGCTGTATCTAGGGGACCAAACCCGGCTGTGTCTATGGAAAACAAACTTATTTTGTTTCAGCCCATGTCACGGTGTGTATATTTGCGCTAAATATGTCACCCCCACCAATAACTGTCAAAGTCGCAGCGAAAGTAACTGTAACTTAATTTGTGTTCAAATAAAATGCTGCTGTCCGGGTATTAGCAGGTGACATCTGCAGAAACAGTCCAAGCACTGTACGGACCCCTACTGCAAGGTTAAGGGAGCGCGGTACGCTGTGCAGCCCAGTGCCATGCCCGTGCCCCTGCCCCGTCCCAGTGGGTACACACGCTCCTTGTGCAGCCCAGTGCCATGCCCGTGCCCCTGCCCCGTCCCAGTGGGTACACACGCTCCTTGTGCAGCCCAGTGCCATGCCCGTGCCCCTGCCCCGTCCCAGTGGGTACACACGCTCCTTGTGCAAACACATGCACGCTATATATTACAGTAGGCGCTATAGGCACACTCAATTCGCTCATGGAACTCCGAGCCTATGGAGGCGAGAGAGCCCGGGCACAATCTGTAACTCCCAAAGCTCTCTCGGATTCCCCCAGCGCCATTCTTCAGTCACCGAACCAGGAACCCTTAGTTCCCGGAGGAGATGCCACCTCAATGGCTGTCACGGCACGTTGCTCTGTTAGCCAGTAGGCACAGCTAATCACTTAGATCAAACAGGACAATGTTAGTTACCCAGCACCCTAAAAGCGTGGGCACCCTAACGACTGACAGTGCGCCAACGGCCAGCTCGAGGAAGCAGTCAGCCACTGGCAAAGGCACTAGCAAAGCCAAGAGTGGCCACAGCATAGTTACCTCTTCGTGGCTGCCACCCCATCCCCGTGCCCAATGACCTGTGCAAATGGAGTAGAGCCCTAAGCAAACTGGCTGCCCTTTATGCACCAAATGTAGATGATATGTGGCACAGGCGACTATGCGAGGAAATAACTGAGCCCAGGAGCGAAGAGAAAGTCTCTTACCTGCACTTGGACTGCTTTGGGTGACTTTCCAAGTAAAGGAAAATGTGTGTTTCGGATGGAGGTTGCGCGCATGCGCCATCTAACTTGCCTGATCCTGGGCTTTTTTCCTCCTCGCTGCTTTATTATTGAATTTTCCAATTTCTAACAAGGCAGCAGTAGGGGGCGAAGTGCAAAGCCCGGACTGGAGTTTCGTGTTGCTTTCTGCGCAACTGTCACCGTCCTCATATTCGGACGGGAACGAAGTAAAGCGCTCAAGTACCTTAAGGTGAAAGGGCAGGATCTGTTGCAAATCCCGGAGTGGAGTAGCCCACACAGTACTTCATAGAGTTATGACCTCTGCACTATTCCTGGCAACCCTAGAAAGCTTCTTATCCTTCTCTGTGAAGACCGGGTCGCACAGCCTTTCTGATAGCGACCAATTGACAAAGTTGACACTTCTGAACGACAAATCGTCAGCTTTTGCCTGTCAAATGGACGAAGTAATGCAGCGCCCACAAAGAGAAATGCCTGTCCCTACACCAAAGGGTTAATCACTTACAGTGCGTATCGCAATAGCAGGCCCACCGGCATTCTACTGAAGGTAGGGATTTCCTACTGCCCTTCTCTCGAGGTACCCGATAAGTCTGAACCTTTATGGACATTAAGGGAAGCTTCAATGTCATACTAGTCTCATTTCTCACAAGACCTGGAGGAGGTCTAGAACAGGTACTTCAGAAACTCAAGTAAAACAACAAATGCTTTTCACTGCTGGCTGTGGTTCAATTTAATGAAGTGGGATAGCTGACTGCTTCAACTGGTTCTGGGGCTGATTCACTCTTCTCACCTCTGGAGGTAATAGGTGACCTCCTGTATTAATGAAAGTCATTAAAAAGGCAACTTACTACTACTAATAATCATATTTTGCAAACTGTCAGTGACAAGTGTCATTCCAAGGAGTTGTGGCAAGGAGAATGAGCCACTTGGGTATTGAGTAATCATCAAGTTATAGCTCTTTATTGCATTCAAAATAAAGAATGATGTGAAATAGCCTCTGACAGAGCTTAGACCCTGCTCACGCTTCACTACTCTCGGACTCTTAAATAGCAATGTTTTTGTGCATGAAAATAAGTAATCCATCAGAAGGAATAAGCAATTCAAAAAGTTTGATAGGGGGGCTACGGTGGGCCAATTCACTATGCTAAATACTATAATGAATTGGCCCACGGTAACCCCTCAAAAATACTTATACTTTAATGTTAACGTATAATGCCAAAACTGAACATATTTGGTGCTATAAAAGTACTTTGAATTCTTTAGTAATGATAGAAATAGAATGTTTTCTATTTATGCCTGAGGTTTCCAAACTGTTAAGGCTGAAGCTTCCTAAGGTGCCCATCTTTTAATCTTTTTATCTCATAATAATAAAATATGCAACCTGCTAAAACTAGTTGAACAGTTTCTGACAGATCAAAACAAAGACTGAGCTGTGTTCCACCTAAATGTGCCCCCTCCTGCCATTTAGCATTAAAGTCAACAGTATGGCTGAATTTACATATAGCCACCCCAAGTCCAATGGATCGGGAGGTATCAGGGGTATCCATCCGGTGCCTATATATAAAAAATACCAAACTGCTTTAAGAAAAAATTCCATCCAGCCTGCTGCTGGAGAGAGAGGGTTACCCCTCTGTTTCACTGGATAACTTCCAAGTGAGCCTTTGAGTGCTGTTTTGTATGGCAAGAATATTCAGATTTATTCAAAGGAACGTCACAAAAAATATGTGCCTTCCTCTGTTCATCTGCTGCTAAGATGCAGGACCTTATCCTCTCCAAGACAGACTACTGTAACATATTACTAGCTGGTCTCCCAGAAACTTATCCCATCTGTACTGCTGCTACCCACATCATCTCACCTGCATCTGACTTCTCTTCAGTATTTCACTGCTAATATCTCTCTCCTGAATCCTGGTAACTTGGTGCATTAGACAAAAAATCTTCACCTGTTCTTGAGAGCCCTGCATCCTTTTGCACCTCTCCATATACAGTCTCTATATACAATATCTGGCCTCATTTCCCCGTACACTACCTCCTGCTCCCTGCGCTCAGCTTGGGTACTTTATTAGCTATACAGGTATGGGACCTGTTATCCAGAATGCTCGGGACCTGGGATTCTTTCCGTAATTTGGAACTCTATACCTTAGGTCTACTAAAAGATTATTTAAACATTAAATAAACCCAATAGGATTGTTTTGCTTCCAATAAGGATTAATTATATCTTGGTTGGGATCAAGTACAAGAAACAGTTTATCATTACATCTATGGGAGATGGCCTTTCTGTAATTTGGAAATTTCTGGATAACGGGTTTCTGGATAAGGGATCCCATACCTGTACAAATGAACACAAGCTACGAATGCATAAAACCTTTCTTTCTGATTACATAATGCCTTTGTAATGCTTAGGAAAGCTCCTAAAACTCTTCAACTCTCAAACTTTCAACTCTTTCTAGGCAAAGCACTTTGCTAAGCATTCCACAGCACCTTTGACCAGTGCAATTATTTCTTTCCCTTCTGTCCGTTTCCTTTTCTTAACAGATTGTAAGGTCTTCAGGGCAGGGCAGGTCTTCCAACTATGTATTGAAACTCCTAGCACTTAAAGAAGACCTGGTACCCAGACATAACGTACTGTATAATAAAACTAAACTAAACTAAACAGAAACCCCCAAATTCTTATAAAAACCTCCATACTTGTTATATACATTGTAAACTAGCGGGCTCCACGACAGACTCTTAGCTTTAAGGCAGTTTATTTACACAGGGGTGCCCATTTCAGCATTTAAAACAAATCATTAAAGTAAATCCTCCCCTCTGGGCGCTACCTTCATACATTAGATTAGTTCCCTCACTAACCTGGGTCCCTTGTGGACTACCAGTGCACATGCGCTGACACAAACTCCCATACGGAGCAAAATTTCCAAAATGTCTTTGTGGCGTCCCCTAAATTTGTGCCGCCATAGGCCCGGGCCTTTGTGGCCTCACCACAAATCCGGGCCTGGGCACAACCATCATCCTAGGGATGTTAATTTCAGAAATTATCTTCCTAAAGTGACTGTAAACCTGCTTTATTCAAATAAGCAATTTTCATAAAACTATTATATTTTAGTAGCATGTTCCACTGGGTAATCCTAAATAGAAAATTGAAATTTTAAGTACTTATGGCCGTCCCCTAGGATCATATGATTCACCGTGCACACAGACAAAGGGTACACATACATGTTAGGTCACATCAGCCAATCAATAGGCAAAGTTCTGTCTTTTACTCCCACACTTCTGTTACTGTTAGAACTGCATTATTTCCTGTCAGCTGATCTCTGAGGGAGTACACAGACCATCACAAAATGGTGGATCAATGTAAAAGATGTAAAAGGGAAATTTTTACTGATATATATATATATATATACACTGCTCAAAAAAATAAAGGGAACACAAAAATAAGACATCCTAGATCTGATTGAATGAAATATTATTATTAAATACTTCGTTCTTTACATAGTTGAATTAGTGCTGGCAACAAAATCACACAAAAATTATCAATGGAAATCAAATTTATCAACCCATGGAGGTCTGGATTTGGAGTCACATTTAAAATTAAAGTGGAAAAAAACACTACAGGCTGATCGAACTTTGATGTAATGTCCTTAAAACAAGTCACAATGAGGCTCAGTAGTGTGTGTGGCCTCCATGTGCCGATATGACCTCCCTACAATGCCTGGGCATGCTCCTGAGGAGGTGGTCGATAGTCTCCTGAGGGATCTCCTCCCAGACCTGGACTGAAGCCTCCACCAACTCCTGGACAGTCTGTGGTGCAACGTGGCGTTGGTGGATGGAGCGAGACATGATGTCCCAGATGTGCTCAATTGGATTCAGGTCTGGGGAACGGATGGGCCAGTCCATAGCATCAATGCCTTCGTCTTGCAGGAACTGCTGACACACTCCAGCCACATGAGGTCTAGCATTGTCTTGCTTTAGGAGGAACCCAGGGCCAACCACACCAGCATATGGTCTCACAAGGGGTCTGAGGATCTCGTCTTGGTACGTAATGGCAGTCAGGCTACCTCTGGCGAGCACATGGAGGGCTGTGCGGCCCCCCAAAGATATGCCACCCCACACCATTACTGACAAATGTCCTGCACGCTGTTGGGCTGTAAAAACAACCCGCACCTGGACGTTGAGCCCTCATACCACCCTCATGGAGTCTTTCTGACCGTTTGAGCAGACACATGCACATATGTGGCCTGCTGGTGGTCATTTTGCAGGGCTGTGGCAGTGCTCCTCCTGTTCCTCCTCTTACAAAGGCGGAGGTAACGGTCCTGCTGCTGGGTTGTTGCCCTCCTATGTCCTCCTCCACATCTCCTGATGTACTGGCCTGTCTCCTGGTAGCGCCTCCATGCTCTGGACACTACGCTGACAGACACAGCAAACCTTCTTGCCACAGCTCGCATTGATGTGCCATCCTGGATGAGCTGCCATTTGTGTGGGTTGTAGTCTCATGCTACCACTAGAGTGAAAGCACCGCTAGCTTTCAAAAGTGACCAAAACATCAGCCAGAAAGCATAGGAACTGAGAAGTGGTCTGTGGTCACCACCTGCAGAACCACTCCTTTATTGGGGATGTCTTGCTAATTGCCTATCATTTTCACCTGTTGTCTGTTCCATTTGCACAACAGCATGTAAAATTGATTGTCAATCAGTGTTGCTACCTAAGTGGACAGTTTGATTTCAAGTCAAGTGTGATTGACTTGTTACATTGTGTTGTTTAAGCGTTCCCTTTATTTTTTTGAGCAGTGTAGTGTGACCAGTGTGGTAAGATTCTGTGGTGTAAACAACATGTTAGGTATTGATCGCATGCGAGTGACGTAACTTCCAGGAGTGTGTGTGGCGTATGTGATGTCACTTCCGGGTATTGCGAAGAAATTTCATCTTGAACACTAAGGGCTCTGGCACACGGGGGAGATTAGTCGCCCGCGACAAAACTCCCTGTTCGCGGGCGACTAATCTCCCCGAGTTGCATACCCCTGCCATCCCGCCGGCGAACATGTAAGTTGCCGGCGGGATGGCAGACGCAGCGGTGCGATTTCGGGAAATCGCGCTGCCGCGTGTGCCATCCCGCCGGCGACTTACATGTTCGCCGGTGGGATGGCAGGGGTAGGCAACTCGGGGAGATTAGTCGCCCGCGAACAGGGAGTTTTGTCGCGGGCGACTAATCTCCCCCGTGTGCCAGAGCCCTTAACCTTCTAGGTTGACAGCTCTGTATGTACTGATAATGGTCTCTTTATGTAGGATCTTTCTCTCTAGTGCATTGTGTGGGGTTTGTTGTCAGTAAACAGTTCTCATACTGAAGTTTCACTCTGCAGTATATTTTTTATTTGTTGAAAATGCTAAATCAGCATTTTTTGAGGTTTAACCTGTCCTGATCAGGCCTACATTGGCCACAGTTGGCTTGGAATTTCTCAAACTTGACAGAGGCTCATTAAATCAGTACACAGGCCTGGATTTGTGGCGAGGCCACAAAAGCCCGGGCCTAGGGCGGCACAAATTTTGCTCCCATGCGGAGCAATGGGGACCTCTCCCCACTGCTCCATATGGAAGTTTAGAAGTTCACACATTCGCATGTGCACGGGGGGGATTCGGGGCGCAGAAAGGGGGGGGGGCCCTAATATGGTTAAAAAAGACCATCATGTTCAACCCTACCAAGTGAACCCAGCACACACAAACCTATCTATACACTCACATGCAAAAACAATATACTGTATACCAACATCAGTACTAACTGTAGATTTTAGTCTCACAAAAGCCTTGGATACTATGCTTGTTCAAGAAACCATCCAAGCCCCTCTTAAAGGCATTAACAGAATCTGCCATCACAACATCACTTGGAAGGACGTTCCACAGCCTCACTGCCTCACCGTGAAAAACCACCTATGCTGCTTCAAATGAAAGTTCCGTTTCTATAATCTAAAGGGTTTGCCTCTGGTGCACTGATCATTTTTATAGAAAAAAAGAACATCCCCTATCTGTCTATAATCCCCTCTAATGAACTTGTACAGAGTAATCATGTCCTCTCGCAAGCATCTCTTTTCCAGAGAAAACAACCCCAACCGTGACCATCTAACCTCATAGTTTAAATCGTCCCTCTCCTTTATTTTTTTTATATAGTGCTGACATATTCTAGCACTTTACAGCAGTGCTGTGCCTACAGGGGAGTGTGCCCAAAGCAAGCCCCCACCCCTGATCACTCCCATGCCTCCACCCAGACCCCCACACCAAATCCCCCCTCAGCTGGAGAGGGAAGGGAAATTTGAAACCATTGCACCCTAGGCATGTACCTCTTCTATCTGCCCATAGTTCTGTCCCTGCTTTACAGAGACTTCTATTCATTCATAGCCCCTGCGGCAGCAGAGCTTACAGTCTAAGGTCTCTATTCACTCATACTATGGTCAGTTTTAACAGAAACTAATTAACCTGTCTGTTTTTGGAACGTGGGAAGAAACTGTAATTCCCAGTGGAAATGTATGAGAAAGTACGAGAAGAACATATAAACCCCTTGCAGATAAAGTCCTGGCTGAATTCAATGGTAGGATTCAGGGGCTGCAAGTCAGCATTGATAACCATTTTGCCACATTAAAAGATCTGTGTCGGGCACTCTAACTGAAGAGGTTCAGAAGATGGCCCCTTTGTACTCCTCTGCACATGTCTGCATATTTATGGCAGGTCAGGACATAGGAAGACTTTTGAAAAGAATAGAGCTTGGAGAGTGTGGAGTGGGGCTAGGGTGTAATTCTCCTTTAAGTTAGAGTTTATCAAGGTTATGTACTTTGATTTTATACAGATATGAAACCTGTTATCCAGAATGCTCAGAACCGGGAGGTCTTTCCAGAATTTTTATCTCCGTGCCTTAGGCTAATGCCACACCATGCATATGGCGTATATTGTCAGCAAAATAAATATGCGCCATACGCTCCTACCTGTGCCTGCACCCGAATTAATTAAATACGCTCGGGTGCAGGCACAAGTAGCCAAAATCTGCATAAAAAGACTTTGCATTCTCTTGAGTTTTAATGTGGATTTTGGCTACATGTGCCTGCACCCGAGCATATTCCATGAATTCTTGTGCAGAATGGGGCGTATGGTGCATATTTTTGGCAAGCGTATTTCAGCTTGCCGAATGTATAAAATACATTTGCATATTAAAAACAGAGGAGTCGGAGTCGTGGAGTCAGAGTCGGAAGTATCAGAAACTGAGGAGTCGGAGAATTTATCTACCGACTCCACAGCCCTGCTTTTTAAAAATTTTAATTATTTGGTTAAAATTGAGTCAATGTAAGATGGCCTTCATAGCAGGGCTGTGGAGTCGGTAGATAAATTCTCCGACTCCGACTCCTCAGTTTCTGATACTTCCGACTCCTCTGTTTTTAATATGCTAATGTAATTTATACATTCATACTGTCAATGAAAAGCATGCTTCGTGGTCACTCAACGTGTTCGTTTCTGCACTGTGTGCATTGGGCTTTATTCTTATAGCAGAGAAGTAATTAATTATGACTGTTTGTGAATTGGGACATTTAAACTTGCTTTATTTTTTTTTTTATTCCCATTTAAATTTAGTAGGAGTCGGAGTCGGTTTATTTTTTGCCGACTCCAGGTACCCAAAATTGCCTCCGACTCCTCGACTCCGACTCCACAGCCCTGCTTCATAGAATTCTTTCTGGATAAAGAGTATTTGGATAACAGATCCCATGCCTGTATTTTCAAGTGCATTTACTGTATTGTATCGGGTCCCTTATCCGGGAACCCATTATCCAGAAAGCTCTGAATTACGGAAAACCCCTCTCCCATAGACTCCATTTTAATTAAATAATACAGAATTTAAAAACGAATTTCCTTTTTCTCTGTAGTAATAAAACAGAACCTTTTAATTGACCCTAAATAAGATATAAGTAATCCTTTTTGTATGCAAAACAATCCTATTGGGTTTAATTAATGTTTTATTGATTTTTTAGTAGACTTAAGGTATGGGGATCCAAATTATGGAAAGACCCCTTCCCCAGAATACCCTTGTCCCGAGCATTCTGGATAACGGGTCCTATACTTAGGTATTTTACCTGCTGTTTTTAGCTAAAATGAAGTCTCAGGATATCTTTGTCGTGTTGCCAGATGAGCTCCTAAGCAAGCCACAGTTTCAGGTAAAACTTATGAAAAGTATTTGGCAATCTTGGCTTAGAAAGCTACAACCCGGATTCCAAAAAAGTTGGGACACTAAACAAATTGTGAATAAAAACTGAATACAATGATGTGGAGGTGCCAACTTCTAATATTTTATTCAGAATAGAACATAAATCACGGAACAAAAGTTTAAACTGAGAAAATGTACCATTTTAAGGGAAAAATATGTTGATTCAGAATTTCATGGTGTCAACAAATCCCAAAAAAGTTGGGACAAGGCCATTTTCACCACTGTGTGGCATCTCCCCTTCTTCTTACAACACTCAACAGACGTCTGGGGACCGTGGAGACCAGTTTCTCAAGTTTAGGAATAGGAATGCTCGCCATTCTTGTCTAATACAGGCCTCTAACTGTTCAATCGTCTTGGGCCTTCTTTGTCGCACTGGCCATTTCAGTACCCGGATCCTTCTCCTACGCAGCCATGATGTTGTGATTGATGCAGAATGTGGTCTGGCATTATCCTGTTGAAAAATGCAGGGTCTTCCCTGAAAGAGATGACGTCTGGATGGGAGCATATGTTGTTCAAGAACCTGAATATATTTTTCTGCATTGATACTGCCTTTCCAGACATGCAAGCTGCCCATGCCACACGCACTCATGCAACCCCATACCGTCAGAGATGCAGGCTTCTGAACTGAGCGTTGATAACAACTTTGGTTGTCCTTGTCCTCTTTGGTCCGGATGACATGGCGTCCCAGATTTTCAAAAAGAACTTCGAATCGTGACTCGTCTGACCACAGAACAGTCTTCCATTTTGCCACACTCCATTTTAAATGATCCCTGGCCCAGTGAAAACGCCTGAGCTTGTGGATCTTGCTTAGAAATGGCTTCTTCTTTGCACTGTAGAGTTTCAGCTGGCAATGGCAGATGGCACGGTGGATTGTGTTCACTGACAATGGTTTCTGGAAGTATTCCTGAGCCCATTCTGTGATTTCCTTTACACTAGCATTCCTGTTTGTGGTGCATTGTCGTTTAAGGGCCCGGAGGTCACGGGCATCCAGTATGGTTTTACGGCCTTGACCCTTACGCACAGAGATTGTTCCAGATTCTCTGAATCTTCGGATGATGTTATGCACAGTTGATGATGATAGATGCAAAATCTTTGCAATTTTTCGCTGGGTAACACCTTTCTGATATTGCTCCACTATCTTTCTGCGCAACATTGTGGGAATTGGTGATCCTCTACCCATCTTGGCTTCTGAGAGACACTGCCACTCTGAGAAGCTCTTTTTATACCCAATCATGTTGCCAATTGACCTAATTAGTGTTATTTGGTCTTCCAGCTCTTTGTTATGCTCAAATTAACTTTTTCCAGCCTCTTATTGCTACTTGTCCCAACTTTTTTGGGATTTGTTGACACCATGAAATTCTGAATCAACATATTTTTCCCTTAAAATGGTACATTTTCTCAGTTTAAACTTTTGTTCCATGATTTATGTTCTATTCTGAATAAAATATTAGAAGTTGGCACCTCCACATCATTGCGTTCAGTTTTTATTCACAATTTGTTTAGTGTCCCAACTTTTTTGGAATCCGGTTTGTATTTGTGATTAGTATATGATATCATGATATATGATATTGTGCACATAATTTTTTGCCATAATCAATGTAGTTACCACTCCTCTTTCCTGTTCCCGTTTATTAGGGTTTGAACTGAAGAACTGTTTGAATGAGTAGTGAAGCAGCTTCAATAATTATTTATGCTAGGTAAATGTGATATTAAGGAAAACTTGGTGACATTTACAGTATCTGTAATTTACATTTACAGTATTATTATTAGACCAAAGTGAAACCAGTACCATATATTATTTATAATTAACTCCAAAATTATTGTAGTTATGGCTTCTGATCAATACCTTACCCAGCTCAAGTTTAATCTTTAATATAGGGTAAATTAGTAGTTTAGGAGCTAGGGTGAAGGTATAATTGTTCTATCAGGGCTACTCCATTTAGATGCTGTCTTTCAAAAAACTATAAGGGTGAAGGAGGAGTGCCTGCTTTGTTCTGGTAAAATAAATTATCTGCATAGCTTAAAAGATATCTCATTGGGGAGATGAAAGTGTTCTTGTAAAGCACCTAGGTTAATAATGATTGTATTCAAGTTTGTTATATTTCTATTAATGGAATAGTTGCAATAGATGCAATACAGACGCGCAGGTAATTAAGGAGAGATAAATGCGTAATTATATGCTATGGAGTCCCAATTTGTTACGGAATGGTGTAAGTCCCTAATTTTGGCCCTATAGGTTTGGAAGCCTAAAATAGGAATTTAGCTTTAAAGGGTTCCCTAAAATGGTTTTTCAAAACCACCCAGAGAAGGGCTGTAGCATCACAATGTAAATGGGGAATCGATGATACTTGAACTGCCAGAGTCTAAAGACGAGCGAAGACCAAGCCACTTTATCTTTAGACATGTTGTAGAGCAGCGCTGTCCAACTTCTGTGGTACCGAGGGCTGGAATTTTTCTGGCCAACGCAGTAGAGGGCCAATAATGGAAGCCAGTTTGACCACTCCCCCTTTTTAAACCACACCCACTTAAAACCACACCCATGTTATCACAAGAGCTTTTAAGACTATACTCACATTAATGGTGATAGCGCAGCAAAATCCCAAGTGGTTGGTGCTCACTGTAGGGATATCACCCTTCATTCATATGTGAAAGAATTATATTATGTCATATTAAGACACAACCTTAAATCCATATGCCTCCACTTCCCCTGAGTATAGCACAGCAACCCCCAGCACATAATTACACATCTTAGGGACCATATAATGACTATTTTCAAATGCTATCAAACTCCCAGAACAAACCCCTGCCAGGTTCACCTCCCACAGGCAGCATAGGGCAGGCAGAGTATGGCACACACAGGCAGCATAGGGCAGGTAGAGTATGGCACACACAGGCAACATAGGGCAGACAGAGTATGGCACACACAGGCAGCATAGGGCAGGTAGAGTATGGCACACACAGGCAGAGTATGGCACACACAGGCAGCATAGGGCAGGTAGAGTATGGCACACAGGCAGCATAGGGCAGGCAGAGTATGGCACACACAGGCAGGGCAGGGTATGGCACATACTCTGCCTGCCCTACCCTGCCTGTGTGTGCCATACTCTGCCTGCCCTACCCTGCCTATGTGTGCCATACTCTACCTGCCCTACCCTGCCTATGTGTGCCATGCTCTGCCTGCCCTATGCTGCCTGTGTGTGCCATACTCTGCCTGCCCTATGCTGCCTGTGTGTGCCATACTCTGCCTGTGTGTGCCATACTCTCTCTGCCAGACTGTAGGAGCAGTGCCAGCATTATGTCAGTGTATGCTGTCTGTTATGTCAGTGTATGCTGTCTGTGTGTGTGACGTAATCAGCAAACATGCTAATTGTATAAGTCTTTTGTATGTCTTTTTCCACAGTGATACCTGCTACATCCAGTTTTGGCTGTATTGCAGTAGCTACAGGGGTGATTGCTAGATTAAAAAGGAGAGGGGAAAGCGGACATCCTTGATGAGTTCCATAAGAAATTCTTACTAAAAACGGGGCCAGCAGTTACCGTTGTGGCTGCTTCATGATATAGATTTCTTATCCATTTCAGAAAATTAGGACCAAAATGTCATTTTTAAATAATAAAATGTATAATTTAATTTATATCTAATTTAAGGAGCATGACAGCAGTGGAGTTATCATATTATGTTGGAAGCCTGTCAGTCTAATATAAACCCCACTTGAACTTTCTGGATCAAATCAGGTAATGCATCATTAAGTCGAGAAGCCAATATACTTGCCAGAATTTTAATATAAACAGTTAAAACTGGCATAGGACTGTAGTTTCAGCAGTCAGTGTGGTCTGATACAGTTTCTGGTTTAGGAGAAATATTTGCTGAGAATTACTGTGGAGAGGCTCATTAAACAATAAAGTACAAGAATATGCATATTTTTTTATAATATATGGCTAAAAACCATCTGGTCCTGGAGAGTCTTGATAGCTATCTGAACTTTAAATTCAGTTATAAGTATGTATAAAAATGTGATTTTTGATCAAGATACAAGGAAGGCAATTACATATTTTGAAAAAAAATGAATCTTGTGTAACGCTCCAGTAGGGTGACCAGATGAGATTTTCATAGCAGTGACAGAAATGTGATAGAATTGGTTATTGAGTCTTCTAGCTATTAGTTTTCTAGGTTTATTAGTCTGGGTGAATAGCCTGTTTTGTGCCCATTTATGCACTTGACTGACTAAATAGAAAGGTAGTGCAAAAATGTAATCTATAATGGCAGAAGTGAGTGGATAACGTAATAGCCAGAACTCAACTTCCTTCATTCAGTTCTCTAACCTCTTAGTTAGTCAGCAACTTGAGGGGGGCCACATGGAACACAACTGTTTAGTTAGTTTGCTTTTGACCCTTAGCACACAGGTCAGATTCCAAAGCAAACAGTTATGTGCCCCCCCTCAAGTTACATAGGGTTGAAAAAAGACCAGAGTCCATCAAATTCAACCCCTCTTCCAAGTAAAACCAGCACACCCAAACCTATACTTACCAATCTAACTAACCTATCTATACATTCACATACATAAGCTATATATACAAACATTAATACTAACTGTAGATATTAGCCTTGGATACTATGCTTGTTCAAGAACTCATCCTCATCCTGAAAACTATAGGTCTGTTAGTCTGACATCAGTAGTAGGAAAGATTTTGGAAGGGGTAATAAGGGTAATAAAGATCTTGCCAGACTAATTTATGAGGAGGTGAGCAGGAACCTAGATGCTGGAATGGCAGTTGATGTCATTTACTTGGATTTTGCTAAAGCATTTGATACAGTACCTCACAGAAGGTTAATGATCAAATTGAGGAATATTGGCCTAGAACAGGGGTGGGCAAACTACGGCCCGCGGGCCACATCCGGCCCCTTGGCCTTTTTAATCCGGCCCGCCGACGACGCCAAGTCTCATCACGCGAGACTTGGTGTCATTGGCGGGCCAGAATTAAAGAGACGAAGGAGGGCTTAACGCTGGCCTGGCCCTGCCCGCCCTGGTCCGGTCCAGCCCGGGGGTAAGTAAATGTGGCCCGTGAGCCCAAAAGTTTGCCCACCCCTGGCCTAGAACATAATATTTGTAATTGGATAGAGAACTGGCTGAAGGATAGATTACCAAGAGTAGTAGTAAATGGAACAATTTCTAATTGGACCAGTGTGGTTAGTGGAGTACCGCAGGGGTCAGTCCTTGGTCCTTTGCTTTTTAACTTGTTTATTAATGACCTGGAGGTGGGCATAGATAGTACTGTTTTTATTTTTGCTGATGACACTAAATTGTGCAAAACTATGGGGCTGATTTACTTACCCACGAATGTGTCGAATGGAGTCCGATTGCGGTTTTTTCGTAATGATCGGTACTTTGCGATTTTTTCGTATGTTTTGCGATTTTTTCGGATTCTTTACGAATTTTTAGTTACCAATACGATTTTTGCGTAAAAACGCGAGTTTTCCTATCCATTACGAAAGTTGCGTAAAAAGTTGCGCATTTTGCGTAGCGTTAAAACTTACGCGAAAAATGCGCAACTTTTCGCGTAAGTTTTAACGCTACGAAAAATGCGCAACTTTTTACGCAACTTTCGTAATGGATACGAAAAACTCGCGTTTTTACGCAAAAATCGTATTGGTAACGAAAAATTCGTACAGAATCCGAAAAAATCGCAAAACATACGAAAAAGTCGCAAAATGTTCGTTTTCAAGTCGGAACTTTTCCAATTCGGGTCGGATTCGTGGGTTAGTAAATCAGCCCCTATAAGTTCCATGCAGGATGCTGCCACTTTGCTGCAAACTGGGCAGCAAACTGGAAAATGAGGTTCAATGTTGACAGTGCCCTGAACTCCATCTTGCTTTCTTCCTAGAAGTTGATGAATCAGATGTTGGTGCCATAGTTTTACTTTTCCACATTAAAAATAATGTAAGATTATATCTATTTTCTTACTTCTCTTAAATATATTTCTCATCTAAAAGAACTGTGATGTTGTCTGTCATTTTTATTATTACATATTATATTTATAAAGAGCCAACATATTTTACAGCCCTATACATGTATAGGACCTGTTATCCCGAATGCTCGGGACCTAGGGCTTTCCGGATAAGGGATATTTCCGTAATTTGGATCTCCATACCTTAAGTAAATCAATTTAAAACCATTTAAACACCATAGGATTGTTTTGCCTCCAATAAGGATTACTTATATCTTAGTTGGGATCAAGTACAAGGTCCTGTTTTATTATAACAGAGACAAAGGAAATCATTTTTATAAATTAGAATTATTTGCTTATAATTGAGTCTATGGGAGATGGCCTTTCCGTAATTCTGAACTTTCTGGATAACGGGTTTCTGGATAAGGGATCAAGGGATTAAATTATCTTTAGAGAATGGCAACACCCTCTAGGCAGGTGCATCTTAACCAAGTACTATATATACAGACCACAAAAATCTATGCTGTATCCGCTAATTGCAGAGACTAAACCCAAGACAGGCTCACGGGGCCCTCTTCTTCTTTCATTTCAATCTAATTGTCCCTTATCGAACAGGTGCTATAAACAGGAAAGCCAATGCCTTGTCTACAAGTTTTGTAAAGGTACCTGGTGGTCTAGTGGGGCGAGGGGGACGCCCGCTGCCTCCTCCATCGCGGGGACGCAGGCTCTTCTTTGGCGCGCACGGCACACTGCCTTTTAACGTGCATGTGTGTTCGCTGCTGATCGTGCATACGTCCGGCGCTCTGCGCATGCGCACTCACCTCTCGTTTCGGCGCGCGTGTGACGTCATTATGGTGCCAAATTCAAATATTTAAGCGCTTGTTGCTTGTAATCCCTGCCCAACGTAGGTTCTTCCTCCTGTGAGTTCCTGGGTGTGATTCTCTTGTTGTTCCTGCCGTGTTTGACCTTAGCCTGTACCTGACCTCTCTTGTTTGCTGCCTGTATTGACCTTGCCTGTTCCTGACCCTTCTTGCCTGCTGCCTGGACCGACCTTTGCCTGACTGACTATTCTCTTGGATCCTGACTCTGTGCTGCGTTGTCGGATTGTTGCTGACCCCGGCCTGTCTTGACTACTCTGAAGTGTTCCCCGCCTTCCTGCCACATGATTGGTTCCCTTGCTTGCTCAGAACTCTCTCTATGGGTCTCTCACAATAAGTCCTGGCGGCATCCGAGTAGCGAAGGGCTCCTCCTGACGTGAAAGGCGGCTGTTACCCTTGGAGTCTGTTCTGAGTTTTGGGATACCGATCGTGACAAGTTTGCTCTTCAAAACTTACTAGTTGAGCACAAGTTTCTAAGCTTATTGCCTCCCTTTTTCCTAAGTTCAGTTCTAAGACTCAGGCTACTTATTCTGTTGCTCCCAATGGCTCCTTTGTTCCCCTACATATACCCCCTTATTCTGACCTACATAAACCTTTTCTCTAGCATCTAGCAGACCAGCTGTTCTATACAAGCAGGCCCAAAAGTACTAAAGACTCTTTGAACTCTTTTTAAATTACACTGTCTGGTGACCTTCTCTACAGAAAGTAGAGAAGGCAGTCTTTGCTTGCCTACTTGGCCTTGGACCCACCTAGCCAATGAAATTATAGCTGATTTACCACAGTTGTTTTTGCAGTCATTGATAATTTCAATAAAATGGCCCATTTTATTCAGATGCACAAGCTCCACTCCACTTTTGACAATATTTCCAACAGTGCCAGGAAAGCAAAGCTTTACATAATGCCTAGCATTGGTTGTGGATATTTCTGAAGTTCTAAAGGTGAAGACCTTCAAACTATGTATCAAAGCAATTGTCTTTCTGGAATTCAAAGGCTACCTGTGCTGCAATCCAATATCCTAACTACGCAGTTCTCAAACTTATACCCATATAGCAGACAGGTTCACCAGAATGGTCCCTTTGGCAAGTGCTAATGATGGACAGAGGATGGACAGTCTTCTGTCCCCTGGAAGGGGACAGAAGACAGAATGTAAAATATCTTGGGTCTGGTGATAACTGATGTACTGATGTTTATTTACATGTACTTTTTTATTTGTAATTACTAGAAATGCATGGAAAGAAAGTCTTGTAGCAAGTATTAAAACACTGATTATTATTTTTCTTGCAGTATTGCAATACAAAGGCATTCTTTTTGAACTATAGTATAAAAATATATTGTGACCAAAACATGTCTGACAGGCAGGCCTTGCATTTGTAATATCAATCACCCCCCACACACAAACATTACTCATTATAATACAACAGTATGCTGGAGATATATTATTTGTATAAAACTGGACACATTTTCAGTTTTATATAGCCTGCAACTGTGGGCCACAAGCAGGTTCCTGTAACCAGAACATGCACAGAAAACCTTGCTCCGGTGCACACATCTTGCTGTTACCCCCTTTACTGGGCTGTGGTGAATTTGACTTGCAGTAGTATAAATGTCCCACAAAAAGCAAGAAATAGTAGTATAAATGTGGGAGGGCAAGGCCTCTTTTATCTGTTGGGGCTGTGAATAGACTCCAGGAGAAAAAAGAGTGTAGCGGATAGAATTCACTTTTGCAATATAATCCAAAAAAAAAGAGAATTGCACAGAATATATAGAAATTGGGCCAGATATATCACTTTAAACAGATTCACTCTTCCCCACAGTGTGAGGGGAAGTCTTGACCAAGTAGCAGTTGCTAAACTGACCTATAATGGGCACATTGTCCTTAAGTAAAGAGTTCAGGTAAAAGTAGTGTTACAATATATTTCAATTTAGTGACCTACTTGAACCCCAGTATAGCAGAGGTCTGGTTTAATATGGCATCCAAAGAAAGTATTATTGACTTATCTTTGTTTATAGAAATTTTGAAATAAGCATTGAAGCTCTAGAAAGCTTCGAGTGCTACAAGCAGCGAGTCCTGATAGTCAGCAAGGAATAACAGGAGGTCATTAACATACAGAGCAAACTTATCCTCCAGGGTGCCAAATTTAAATTGCAGTTTAAACAATTTATATTAGGGTATGTTTCATATACATGCCAAACAGCAGGCCATTCATTCTAACCTGGGCACAATGTTTCTGATATAGAAGTTGTGCCCAGCTGATTAAGTTTTGACCAAAGCTGAAACACCTAAGTGTCTCCTGTAAGTATAGGCTTTGGCCATGACGGGTTTGTAAATGAGTGAATACTCGCCTAAGGTTAGTTAATGTCGATTTAGCAGGCATAAACCCAGACTGGTATGAGTTAATCGCTGATTGGATACTTTAGTCAATTACAGTGCCAATATTTTGGCAAAGATTTTAGCTTGAGTGTTAATTAAAGAGATTATATGAAAATAATCACATTGGGTCTTTGCCTTTCTTAAATAACAAAACTATAACTGCTGTATGGAGTGTAAAGGATTAAATTTTCTATGGCATGAAGAAATGTCTTATGGAGAAACTGAATAAGGAGGTTGCCATGCAGATTATACCAGGCCACAGTAATTGGACAGTCCAAGTAGGCAGCCTTCTTGGGCATTTGGTGGGGAAAGGCTATAGTATCCATAAATTGAGAAAGCTTTTCAGTGGTATAAGGGGCCCTAAAGCTATAAAGGACTTTGTGAAAGATAGCAAACGTGTTGGGAATAACCCCTAAACTAGTGGTCAACCCTCCAAGTCCCCAATTTTAGAAATCAATGTTTGTGTATCCCTAATAGTGACCACTATTTACTACGTACGTTGTGGAAGTGGCTTGTCTTGGAGGAAGTTTGAAGGATTTAGGCTTACCTACACCTCCCACAAAGTAAAGAGTCACTGGGGATAGGAACAGGACTGCAACTAGTGGAGGAGTGGTAGGAGTGCCAAAATATTCCAGGTGTCACAACAAAAATCGGCAGACAAGAAGCAATGCCAACAGGCAAAAGGGTCAGTCCAGGCAGAAGAGGATTAGATGCGGGTGTCAGGCTAAAGGTCAGGAACACAAGAGTCATGCAAGATAATAAGGCTCAGCATCAGACTTCACATAGTGAGTAGACCCAGAAATCTGACTTTTTTTGATTTTTTGGAATGACAAGATACCTTAAAACTAGGAGTAGAAAGCCAGACCAGATAACCCGCATTGAAAACAGGAGAATCTCAACGTTTCTTATCAACATATTTTTAAAAAATTTCCTGACCCTGTCTCAGTCAAAAGTGAAAGTCTATCTTAAACTGCTCAGACAGGACAGGAAAACTGGATGAAAGCCAGATAGCAAAAAATGATGTTTGTTGAGTAGAAGAATGAATTATTATAATGAATTCTGCCACCAGGAGAAAAGAAGCAGTTTTGTCTTGCTTATATGAAGAAAAGCATTGGATATATTGTTCGAGAGTCTGATTAAGGAAGATTGGATGTAAAGACCATGACAAAGAGACTTCCAAAACCATGAGGTAAATTGAGGAGCAGAAATAATCTCTTTGGGGAACCCATGAAGATAAAAAAATTTCAGCTGTGGTGGCAGCAGAAGGTAATATACAGGAATAAAATCTGCAATCTTAGAGAGTCTGGTCACTACCGCAAAAATTGTGTCAAAGCCAGAGGAGGAAGGAAGATCCAAAATAAAAATCCACTGAAATACTCTCTGGCCTCTCAGGAACAGGAAGAGGGTGAAGCAGGCCCAAAAGATTGGATTGGAAACCTTTGAATAGGGCACAAGTGTCACACGAGAGAACATATTATTGGCAATCCTTAACAACATCAGGCCAGAAGAAGTAGCGTTTAACTAAATCCAAAGTTTTGCAAATACCAAAATTTCCAGACAAAGGATGATCATGACAGAATTTAAGAATGGCTTCAATTGCAGTTTCAGAAGCATCCATCTCTAGAATGAATAGATGAGAAGGATCAGGATGTTTAAGAATAGGTGAAGAGTTGAATTGATTCTTAAGTCCAACAAAACTTCTTAAGAGAGCTAGTAATATCTTTGGAGAAGTCCTAAATAAATGTAAAATATAAATTGGAAAAGCCAATAAATTTGAACTGCCTTGTGGTTGCTAGGAATAGGCCATTCCAGAATGGGAAAAATGGGAGTCCATAGCCACACCAGTGGTAGAGATAACAAAACACAGAAACCCGATGGAATACTTCTCAAACTCATATTTATCAAGTTTGGCATATAATTTATGAGCCAGTAGTCTGGTACAAATCTTCTTCATATGCTCTTGGTGTTCTTTAATAGAGAAGGAAAAAAGAAAAATTTAATTGCCGAAAAATTGCTGAGGCATTACACAACACAAAGGGAATTACTGTCTTCTCAATAGGCCATCTACCATTTGTCCCCTTCGCAAATGCGAACCAGGTTATAAGCCCCCTAAGGCCTTTTTTGTAAATGTCTTTATAACAGCTATGTTACAAGAGGAAGCGGATATCTGTTCTTGATAGTAATCTTGTTTAATTCCTGGTAATCAATGCAGGGGCGCAAGGAACCCTCTTTCTTTTCAACAAAGAATATCCAAGCACCGGCATGAGAAGTGAAAGGATGGCTAGAACCCTTTGCCAAATTCGTCGATGTCATCCTTAACAGAGAAGGAAAGGCATTTTGGTGTTTTACTGCCAATAGATTAGCCACATTAGTGCCACCTAGAAAGCTATATTTATTCTGCAGGAAGCTTTGCAGCCCTATAAGCTCCCTCTGTTTGCTTAAGATAGCAGCTGCCATTTTAGCTCTGTCTCAGTAGCTTCCGTGCTGCAGCTCAAGGGGCTGGTAGCACAGATCACATGGGAGGTGGAGTGAATTCTTATGGGAGGGGGGAACAAAAAAGTGAGGGAGAGAGGAGAGAGCTGCTCAGACTTGTGCCCCTATCCTGAAGGAGCCTTAAAGGAGAGGAAGTCTGATACTGAAGAACATGTTTGCATAAAAGAAGACAAGAAAGTATGTGTTTCTTTTGATAGAGAACTCAGTGCAGCTTTTGTGTGAGTGCTTATGGCTTTATTTACATAGACCTTTCTGATAAAGCTTTTTTTTTTTTTAATTTTTACCTTTATTTCTCCTTTAAGAACTTAAGTTTAGACTCTGAGAAAGGATAAATCTTCCAAAAAGGAATGGAGGATCCTGGTAAAAGATCAGTTGGACAGACTCCAGACTAGGAGGCAGCTTGTCAGCACCTTTCAGTTCTCTTTGGGTCATCATACAGGTTGTCTTAGAAGAAAACGGCTGTTGAAGCACCACAACCGCCAGAGAATAAATAAAATCCAATCTTTATTCACATCCTTTTAAGAACCCAGAACGTCCGACACATTTCGTGCTTTAAAGCACTTAATCATAGGCATACAATCTGAGTATAACACATGCCTTTTAAAGCCCATTAATTAATGACATCACTTCCCTTTTTTTTGTGATTTAAAAAAAAAATATATATATAAGGCAGAATAAAGTATAGAAAACATATCAGTATAAAATATGTAATACTCTGGCAGCATCCCTTTGAGGGAACATAGCAACTTACATCAAATATGGAATTCAAACCCAATGTAAATATCTACTTCACTTCCCTCTGTAAAAGTTTGGTCCACAGATCACTACCTCACTCATCTGGAAACACTCTATGAACTACTTGAATCTGTAACAAAGTAACATCACTATCACAAAAGTCAATAAAGTGCCTTGAGACTGGACTAATCCTTCACAGTACTTTTAAAAGTGGTAGAGCGCTTAATATGTGTGCATGTGATGCACTTCTGTGCCCCACAAGGATACGTCCCCCTAGTGGTGAGCCACATAGGTTTAACCCTCTTAGTCTTCAAAACCGTTGGAGATAAATCCCTAAAGTGGGAGCTCTGCGTGAAACAAACCTACAACCATCAGCTACTACAGGGGCTAGCTGCAGATCATTATAAAAGACCGGTAACAATTTTTGAATAATGCTTTTGACCCTATAAAATTGCTTACTATAGGTGGTCACAAAAGTGGGAATATCCTTCCTCCCTTCAGTCACACTAGGCCTTTTCCGAATCCTACCAACCACAGACCTATTATTACAAGTTCCTTCACCCAACAAAAGCTGCCTTTCCATGCCTAGTGTTTTCTTAAAGGCCGGCAGAAGGTGTTTCATAGTGTAACCCCGATTTAAGAAACGGTCCCTTAACTGACAGGCTTGCTTGATAAAATCATCCTCAGTGCTGCAGTTTCTTCGCAATCTACAAAATTGCCCTAAGGGAATCCCCTTAAACAAATGCTTGGGATGGCAAGAATCAGCCCTCAAAAGGGAATTCCCTGCACAAGGTTTCCTATAGACATCAGTTTCCACAGATCCACCGTGACCCCTTAATTCAAGATCCATAAATGTAATCCTTGCTTTATTATATTCACTTTAAGTTTAAATCATTCCCATTTAGTTCCTCAACGAATTGTGAAAAAGCATATTCAGTTCCCTTCCACACAAATAGGAGGTCATCCACAAACCTTCTATAAAACACTATGTGCTGTACTAAAGGCGATTCACCTCCAAAGATGCGGGACTCTTCCTACCAACCCATGCACAGATTGGCATAAGTAGGCGCAATATCATACAGGTTGCCCATAGCAGCTTGAAAACCTGAAAGTAATTAATAAGAGGACTTTGTTGCTTCAGAAGCAGATGAGCCCAGGTTTGTGGCTCCGCCAGCAGGAACAAGATGGCAAAGCCCACTTTAGCTTGTTCATTGGTGTAGGTAGGGGGTTGAAAAAGAATTACAAGTTTACAACTGTTCACAAATGCCCTAAACTTGCTGTGACACAAAGTTATCAGTATCTGATGATAAGAAAAGGACTACAAGTACTGGAGGAGTAGTGGGAGTGCCAAAATAAACCAGTCATCACAACCAATATCGGCAGACAAGAACCAATATCAAGAGATTAAAGGGTCAGTCCAGGCAGCAGAGGATCAGATGCAGGAGTCCAGCCAAAGTTCTGGAATATGAGAATCAGGCAAGATAAAAAGGCTCAGCATTAGATATAAGTAGCATTGATCACTTTGCAAAGTGAGTAGGCAGGAGCATCATTTGACTTTTTCAACTTAAATTAACTATGTATCTTACAGCCACTTTTTATTTATAATTTTTTCTTACATTTGTTTGAAGGAGAACTAAAATACAATAACAATTTTTGTTAAGAAACCTCTGCTTCTGAAATTGTCCCTCAAGAGGCCTATGTTAACTTTTGTACTGCTCATGTTCCCTGCAGGTGCTCAGTCATCTGAGTCTCTTTCTGCCAAGCGATAGTGGCTCATTAACTGCAAGAGAAGATTGTGAGGTTACATTTGTCAATTAAAGCTAACCTTTTAACCCTAACAAATCATCAAACACTATGGTTTAATGCATGAACATTAATCTTGATTGCAAATTAGATTAATCAGGAGAAACCTTTGCTTGCTGGTAATTTGTCCATACATGGACAGATTTAAGCTGCCGATTTGGGTCCTTCAGACTGATTCAGCAGTTCATCTGCCCTTGTATGGGGACCCCCAACATGCCTGCCCTGACCAATATTTGCTTTAAATTTTGCCAGATATGGGTTGGGCAGGTTTGATTTTTCCATAGGATCAGGGACTGCATTGGCTCATTGACGTGGTCTTTGCTCCTATTCCCATCATTGCCATAGATTTGAAAATGGTCACCTATTTTGAGGACACTGGAAGCAACATTAAAGGAGGTGTTGAGCAACATCAAAGAGGGAGGTGAGCAATATGTTGCTTACGAGCCACTGGTTGGGATTCACTGCTGTAGGGTTATTACCATCTACAGTATTTCTGATGCATGCTGAATATTAAATTGATATGCAGCTGTATTGTTCTTCTAAATGAATTAATAAGGAACCCAGAAGCATATTGTTTTATGTTTGCGTTTTAAAAGGATTGTGTATTTAGATCTTCCCAAAACTGAATACCTATAAAGTTTGTGTGATTAGTTAGCAATTGGTGTAGGTTCATAAGCCATGACTGCATTATAAATGCAAACAATTCAGTGTGTGTACTATACAATAACCACATAAACTGTTTAACTTGGGTCCCATTAAATGCTTTTTGAAGAGCGGTAATTATTTGAATGCACCCCTGCATAATCTCTTTTTAAAATGTATCTAGGTTAAGCTTACCACACACCTGTTGAGTTGTGGGATAACCAGCTCATCATCCTGAATAACGGTTGGATATATGTGAAACTGGGTCACGCATATAAGACTGATTTGCAGTTATGTGATAGGTCACTCTATGAATAAAACAATGGAAACTGATTTAACCATAAGTAAAGACATTGATCTTACAAATCAAATTTATTCTGTCTGTATTAAGGGTCTTGCCAAGTTATAGTTAAGGCCACTGATAATTTTGGGGTTCCTGTATAAAATACCATTATCATTGTTATCAATTTAGGAATCCCCTTATAAAAAAGCACTCTTTTCAGTGCTAGATGTTGTATTTTACATGTTTTTTCTGGGCAGGTTCTTTCAGTTATCGAACATTTCCTAAGGGCAACTTTTCATTAACTTAAAACTATATTATTTTACAACTACAGTCATGTGTAATTAATTTCGATAACAATATATAAAAATAGAGAATGTTTTCATGTAATGTTCTACACAAAGAAAACAACACCATATAAAAGTTTTTAAATAAATTAATACTCTGTATTATATTCTGTAAATATATGTTTTTGTGGGTTTTTGGAAAATTTGTGACACAAACCCTCACACAACGTGTTTTATTTACAAGGGCCAAAGTGTTAGCTATTAAAATTAGAATGAGCTGTTTACATTTTGGAAACATTTTGGAACCCTATTCATATGTAGAAGCAGTTTACTCAAATGTGTTCTGGCTTTTATGTGGTGTTTTTTTCTTTGTAAAGTAAAGCTTGTAATTGCTATAGTGATGTATATTTGACGTTTATGTTAATATTGCCAAAAAGTTAGTGGAAGAGTATTTTTTAATAATTAACTTGTTATTTTTTAATAGGAGTGCAATGTTTTCTTTTGCCAAAATTAAATCAAGGTGTCATTTTTTGGAATTAACCACCTGTTTTGCCTTTGTAATCAAAAGTTTGCTCACTTTTGGTGCACAGCTTTGAACATTCTTTTTTAACACATTTGTCAGATCTGTCTATAAACTATATATATTTGGCATATTAAACTATATGTATTTAGCATATTTGGATGATATGAGACTATTGAGTGTATTTGCACACTGATTTATATATATATACAGTGGAGGAAATAATTATTTGACCCCTCACTGATTTTGTAAGTTTGTCCAATGACAAAGAAATGAAAAGTCTCAGAACAGTATCATTTCAATGGTAGGTTTATTTTAACAGTGGCAGATAGCACATCAAAAGGAAAATTGAAAAAATAACTTTAAATAAAAGATAGCAACTGATTTGCATTTCATTGAGTGAAATAAGTTTTTGAACCCCTACCAACCATTAAGAGTTCTGGCTCCCACAGAGTGGTTAGACACTTCTACTCAATTAGTCAACCTCATTAAGGACACCTGTCTTAACTAGTCACCTGTATAAAAGACACCTGTCCACAGAATCAATCAATCAAGCAGACTCCAAACTCTCCAACATGGGTCTTTCGACCAAAGAGCTGTCCAAGGATGTCAGAGACAAAATTGTAGACCTGCACAAGGCTGGAATGGGCTACAAAACCATTAGCAAGAAGCTGGGAGAGAAGGTGACAACTGTTGGTGCGATTGTTCGAAAATGGAAGGAGCACAAAATGACCATCAATCGACCTCGCTCTGGGGCTCCACGCAAGATCTCACCTCGTGGGGTGTCAATGATTCTGAGAAAGGTGAAAAAGCATCCTAGAACTACACGGGAGGAGTTAGTTAATGACCTCAAATTAGCAGGGACCACAGTCACCAAGAAAACCATTGGAAACACATTACACTGCAATGGATTAAAATCCTGCAGGGCTCGCAAGGTCCCCCTGCTCAAAAAGGCACATGTGCAGGCCCGTCTGAAGTTTGCCAATGAACACCTGAATGATTCTGTGAGTGACTGGGAGAAGGTGCTGTGGTCTGATGAGACCAAAATAGAGCTCTTTGGCATTAACTCAACTCGCTGTGTTTGGAGGAAGAAAAATGCTGCCTATGACCCCCAAAACACCGTCCCCACCGTCAAGCTTGGGGGTGGAAACATTTTGCTTTGGGGGTGTTTTTCTGCTAAGGGCACAGGACAACTTATTCGCATTAACGGAAAAATGGACGGAGCCATGTATCGTGAAATCCTGAACGACAACCTCCTTCCCTCTGCCAGGAAACTGAAAATGGGTCGTGGATGGGTGTTCCAGCACGACAATGACCCAAAACATACAGCAAAGGCAACAAAGGAGTGGCTCAAGAAGAAGCACATTAAGGTCATGGAGTGGCCTAGTCAGTCTCCGGACCTTAATCCAATAGAAAACCTATGGAGGGAGCTCAAGCTCAGAGTTGCACAGTGACAGCCTCGAAACCTTAGGGATTTAGAGATGATCTGCAAAGAGGAGTGGACCAACATTCCTCCTAAAATGTGCGCAAACTTGGTCATCAATTACAAGAAACGTTTGACCTCTGTGCTTGCAAACAAGGGTTTTTCCACTAAGTATTAAGTCTTTTTTTGTTAGAGGGTTCAAAAACTTATTTCACTCAATGAAATGCAAATCAGTTGCTATCTTTTATTTAAAGTTATTTTTTCGATTTTCCTTTTGATGTGCTATCTGCCACTGTTAAAATAAACCTACCATTGAAATGATACTGTTCTGAGACTTTTCATTTCTTTGTCATTGGACAAACTTACAAAATCAGTGAGGGGTCAAATAATTATTTCCTCCACTGTATATATATATATATATATATATATATATATATATATATATATATATAATACATATGTTGTTGTTTAATGCAGTTAAATAAGTGTTTCTTAAGGTTTCTGTGCAAGGACCCAATTTTAATTGCATAATCAGTGCTGTGACCCAAAATCACACCCTGCTCCATGCTTGGTAAATGATTCCTACAATGCTGAAGGTTGCCTTGCCATTTTGGGGATGAAATCAGCAGATGCTGAAAAGGTTCAACGAGGAATGAACACAGAATTAAATTCTTAATTAAGATTAAGTTTTATTTAATATTTTTTGCTTTCCAAACTTTATATTGTATGGGCTAATTATTATCTACTACAACAGTGCTGTCCAACTTCTGCGGTGCCGAGGGCCAGAATTTCTCTAGCATACATGGTGGAGGGCCACTAATGGAAGCCAGTTTTGACCACTCCCCTTCAACCCTCACCCATTTTATCACAATGGTGGTAGTGCAGCAAAAACCCAAATGCTTGCTCCTCACTGCGGGGATATCAACCATCGTTGATATGTGAAAGAATTATATTATGTCATATTAAGACATACCCTTAGATCCATATGCCTCCTCCACCTCCCCCTATGGATAGCACAGCACATAATTACACACCTTAAGGACCATTTAATGGCTATTTCCAACTGCTAACATACTCCCAGAACAATGCAAGCAAAGTGAACACAAGAAGGTAGTAGAAGGCCAATGGCCAATGCCACCCGTGGATAAATATTTTACATAAAGAAATAAATTTGCAATATACGTTAATTAAATTATGTAATGGTTCTAAAGCCAAATATAAATGTAAGTGTTTTTAAGAGCATACTGTTTATACTCTCTACACTTCTTGATCTGATTATTTAAACAATGTCGTAGGAGCAGATGATTAAAAAGACTCGGAGGAGAATTGACCTCGGTTGTGTTTCAAGAGTCAGAACCATATATCAGAAAGTGGTAAACAAATTCGTATTCCAATTTGAATTCTACATGTACAAATAATTTTAAAACCAATGGAAATGACTGTATGTTGAAAAGTTGCTTAGAATGATGTTAAAAAAACAACAACACTTTTTTTAGATGAAGGGCAGGTTTAACAAAGCTAAAAAAAATTATAATAATAACATGTATTTTGAAGTTTATTAAAGAGCAATGATGAAACTAATGTATGAATTTGTTGAAATATTCTATTCTAAACTGTAGCAAGGAAAGTTTGTGATCACTGTATATTGGGGTCAAGGTTTAGATGGGGTCATAAAGAAATACAAATGCGTTTTCCTTTAATGTTACAATTACAATTTGCTAGGTGCTAGAAAAAAATGTTTGCTTTTCATAACTATGAATCATATTCTGGTGATAAAACACAATTGCAAGAAAAATGGAAAAACACTGCACATCTCACAGGAAAACAACATAAAAAGCAATAAAATCCCTATCAGGGCATGAAAGCAATCTCCCCTTATATAGTAAATGTTGATTTCGTTATTATTGAATAATGTTATCAACACTGATAAGGGATATTTTCTATAAAAAAACAAAGTACTATGGTTACACAATAACATCCAACTTCTTGATGTATAAAGTAGAAGGTTTATGCTAGGAAAACCATAAAAAGTGAATTTCTTTGGCAAATTTAAATTTAGTTGAATCACTAGCCCTATAACTCCTTCCAAACTGTGAGCTGGTAGTCTCTGTAGTGGCTCAAAGTAGTAGTTTGAATGGGAGGTGCCCGAAGACCAATTTAGAGTAAGATTTGGGGTGAATGCTTATTTGATTGTTAGCTTTACTTGAAAATATAGCATGGTTAGATTTTAACTTGTGATTAAGCTACAAAATTATTGTTCTGTAATCATTCATAATAATAGCAAAGCGTATGTAATACATTAATACACATACAGTATATATATAATGTGCTGAAAGCTCTCAAATTTGTATTGTTTCATATACTGTAATGTGTACTTATGAATACTGGTACATTCATGGATATCAGGGAAGTATCCTTTTGTATTAAGTACTTTTGTACAAAATTACTTTTTGGCAATTTAGTTAAATATTAATTTTATTCATTACTTTGTTGTGCTACTATAGCAAGCTTTACTAAAATAATAAGAATTATTATTTTGTTGTTGTCTAAATGAATTTTGTGGTCACAGCCTCATTATGCCCCTGCCTAATGGTTTAAAATTTAGTGGTGAGCACAACTTCTTGTTTTTTGCTATAGTTTATATAGGAGCAGCGCCGAGCTCCATGTTGTAGTTTCCACCCTTTACAGTTACAGTCAGGTGATCCCAGTGGAGCCTTAAAAGGGCAACCATTTGGGGGGCAAAACTCATTCCTTTTGTTAAATGTATATTGAAGCAGTAGAATTCTTAATGAATCAGATAGAAGTGAGTGTAGGACTGGCCAGACCAATGATGACCTTGACATAGTTGGTCAGCTTAAACTATATTGCAATATACAGTGGTGTGAAAAACTATTTGCCCCCTTCCTGATTTCTTATTCTTTTGCATGTTTGTCACACAAAATATTTCTTATCATCAAACACATTTAACTATTAGTCAAAGATAACACAAGTAAACACAAAATGCAGTTTTTAAATGAGGGTCTTTATTATTTAGGGAGAAAAAAAATCCAAACCTACATGGCCCTGTGTGAAAAAGTAATTGCCCCCTGAACCTAATAACTGGTTGGGCCACCCTTAGCAGCAATAACTGCAATCAAGCGTTTGCGATAACTTGCAACGAGTCTTTTACAGCGCTCTGGAGGAATTTTGGCCCACTCATCTTTGCAGAATTGTTGTAATTCAGCACTATTTGAGGGTTTTCTAGCATGAACCGCCTTTTTAAGGTCATGCCACAACATCTCAATAGGATTCAGGTCAGGACTTTGACTAGGCCACTCCAAAGTCTTCATTTTGTTTTTCTTCAGCCATTCAGAGGTGGATTTGCTGGTGTGTTTTGGGTCATTGTCCTGCTGCAGCACCCAAGATCGCTTCAGCTTGAGTTGACGAACAGATGGCCGGACATTCTCCTTCAGGATTTTTTGGTAGACAGTAGAATTCATGGTTCCATCTATCACAGCAAGCCTTCCAGGTCCTGAAGCAGCAAAACAACCCCAGACCATCACACTACCACCACCATATTTTACTGTTGGTATGATGTTCTTTTTCTGAAATGCTGTGTTACTTTTACACCAGATGTAACGGGACACGCACCTTCCAAAAAGTTCAACTTTTGTCTCGTCGGTCCACAAGGTATTTTCCCAAAAGTCTTGGCAATCATTGAGATGTTTTTTAGCAAAATTGAGACGAGCCTTAATGTTCTTTTTGCTTAAAAGTGGTTTGCGCCTTGGAAATCTGCCATGCAGGCCGTTTTTGCCCAGTCTCTTTCTTATGGTGGAGTTGTGAACACTGACCTTAATTGAGGCAAGTGAGGCCTGCAGTTCTTTAGCTGTTGTCCTGGGGTCTTTTGTGGCCTCTTGGATGAGTTGTCTCTGCGCTCTTGGGGTAATTTTGGTCGGCCGGCCACTCCTGGGAAGGTTCACCACTGTTCCATGTTTTTGCCATTTGTGGATAATGGCTCTCACTGTGGTTCGCTGGAGTCCCAAAGCTTTAGAAATGGCTTTATAACCTTTACCAGACTGATAGATCTCAATTACTTTTGTTCTCATTTGTTCCTCAATTTCTTTGGATCTTGGCATGATGTCTAGCTTTTGAGGTGCTTTTGGTCTACTTCTCTGTGTCAGGTAGCTCCTATTTAAGTGATTTCTTGATTGAAACAGGTGTGGCAGTAATCAGGCCTGGGGGTGACTACAGAAATTGAACTCAGGTGTGATAAACCACAGTTAAGTTATTTTTTAACAAGGGGGGCAATCACTTTTTCACACAGGGCCATGTAGATTTGGAGTTTTTTTTCT
Organism: Xenopus tropicalis; assembly: GCF_000004195.4. Classification (NCBI taxonomy): domain Eukaryota; kingdom Metazoa; phylum Chordata; class Amphibia; order Anura; family Pipidae; genus Xenopus; species Xenopus tropicalis. The sequence goes on from NC_030683.2 coordinate 64,523,335, forward strand.
CCCTTAATAACGTAAACCTTCATTTAAAAACTGCATTTTGTGTTCAATTATGTTATGTTTGACTAATAGTTAACGGTTTTTGATGAGCAGAAACATGCAAAAGAATAAGAAATCAGGAAGGGGGCAAATAGTTTTTCACACCACTTTATGGGCAAACAGTTCCTGTTTTGCTTATAGAGGAGGACAATTCGTGGTAGCTTAATGCACAAAATGTCTTAATGTCTTGATATATTGATAATGGGTGAGTGCAGAAGATCTCTTGTTGTTGTCTTTGTGAATTTTGTGGTCACAGCCTCATTGCACCCCTGCCTAATGGTTTAACATTTATTGGTGAGCACAACTTTTCCTTTTTTGCTTTAGATTATATAGAAAATGTTTACTTTTGTGAAAATGTTTAACTGTTGTGAAGATGAACATAACATGTATTAATTCTATCATTAAAGGGGACCTGTCACCCATATACTGAACATACTAAAGATAAAACCCAAATTACTTTTCTAATATAACAACCATACTTGTTAAACTCCTTGGCTTAGGCTAACTGTTGGAAAAGGGAAATTGAGAACTCAATATATGTTATGTTCTGACAGGCAGGGCCAGAGTAGAAGCTATATTTTACAGTACTATATAGCTACAATGTTGCACATTGATTCCCAAACAAGTGTTTTGTAACTTTTCATAATTATAAGTGGATACTCTATGTGAGTTACTCTCTGTGAGTTAAGCAAACAAAAGGAATTCTGGGAGTGAATTCCAAACTCTTAAAAAAATCCCATTTACATGGGTTTATCCTATAGGCTACAGCTCACCCACTGGGTTTGAAGCTGAAGCCAGGACAATAGCTGATCAGATTCCCAACTACAGACCGGTTTCACCCTTCTTGGGGGCTCATCAGTGTAGTGTAGGGTTTTCTGATCAGCTTAGGTCACCATGTGGTTAGTGTGAGTTAGTGATTCACAATATGGAAAAGTCAGGCACATAGTGTTCTTTGTTTCAGTATTTAGGAAGGATGCCAAATGTTGGATAGGTGGAACTATCATCTTTTCCACTTTGCAGGATTTGGATGAGGTTCCCAGACAGAGCATTAACCTACACTACCCACGGTAGTTTTAAATCTATCCACATAAAAAAATTTGGGGAATTTTAATGAAACCAATAACATTTAAGTTTTAATTTAATTATTTTGTCAAACAGCCTGTTGGATGTAGATGTGTAAGGAGTCTTTTTGTCGTCACATAAAGAGTGATCCTTCAAATACTTAATCCTTTAAAATTTAGATGTCAATGATATCCTGCCTTCCCTCAGCTTTATGCCCAAGGCACAACAATCACAAGATGTCAATGCATTGATAAGCCCTTGGCATAGTTCTCCTTGGAAGGCCTCTGCAGCCACCCTAAATAATTTGAGATGGACTACCCTCAAGCTGGTAAACTTGAATATAATGAGGGGAGCAAAAAAAAGCAACCAACAAAGAAATTTCCTCATTTTTTGCTTATTGCCTTAAAACAAATGAGCAGAAACTCACTGCCCATTCCAACATGTTATACCAAAAGAAAAAATAACCCACTAGAGATTCTTCAAATAATTAAAGTAAAATAAAAGAAAATAAATGAATGCCATATGTTGTAGAGATCCGCCAACAAAACCTACAGCAGATAAAACAGAGGGCCCCTTGTCCTGGTGGGCCCTGGGTAAATACCCCTTTGCCCATGTATTAAAATTGAAACTGTTGCTCAGGAGTGATATGCCTGCTGCGATTCATATTGTCACTGACCCGAGCAGCCAAAAAACTTTTACTTTCTTTTATTGTAATTTTTTTCATTATTTATATTTCTATTCAGCCCCTCTCCTTTTTATATTCAAGTTTCTCTTTCAAACCACTATCTAGTTGGTAAATTGAACCCTAGTTACCAGATAGCTGCTGAAATTCCAAACTGAAGAGCTGCTAAAGAAGAAGCTAAATAATTTTTAAAAATGGCACATGAAAAATGAAGACCAATTGCAAATTGTCTTGAAATATCAAGCTCTACATCATACTAAAAGTTAATTTAAAGGTGAACAACCCCTTTAAGGGGATGCTGCAGCCTTCCTAATAACCTTTGAACAAAAGGAGTGGCAGGTATTTAAAGATTTCAAAGAGGCTGTTCACTTATTAAATTTTTTTGCAGGGTGGTTTACATATCCTTTTTAGACCTTTCTCTCCAGATAACAGTTCACAGATTAGTCGAATCAGAATATGCTTCAAGGAAAAATGTCCTTGCACTCTCTAAAGCTCACTCTTACAATGGAGGCTGCTGTCCCACTCCCTCCCCTGACCCACATTTAGGGTGAATAGATATACCTTTGGATTTCAATCAATACTGGGGCTTTGATATTGTGTCAGGAAAATATTATATAAATAAAGACATCAAAAATAGTGGAGCACCATGTGATTAAAAAATAAAAACAGTCTTTATTCGGTCATTTATAAAAGGCACATGTACATCACACAGGACCTAAGCTTTACGCATTTTTTGGCATCCCGCCAAAAGTGGCAGGATGCCACGAAACGCTTAAAGCGTAGGTCCTGTGTGATGTACATGTGTCTTTTATAAATGATAGAATAAAGACTGTTTTTATTTTTTAATCACGTGGTGCTCTGCTATTTTTGATGACTTTCTGCTAATTGGGACCATTTGGAAGCTGGTCTGCGAGCAGCACACGTATACAATTAGCGGTAAGTGCTCCCGTGTAATATTTCTATTTTCGCTAAAAATTACATAAATAACTGGGGAGTGGGTCACATACAGAGAGGCAACATACATTTGCATGTATGTGGAATGTTACCACCAGATGCTTAATGGGTTTTCTAGACAGTAACAGGATGGGACAACTGAAGTGCTTAGTGAAATAAAAATCATATTTGAATCTCACAAAAAAATATATTGTAATAATTTAAAGACATACCACTAAATTCATTTTTGCAATACATTTTAGACTGAAAATTACATACTCCAGCAGAAATGACTTAATTACACATGTTCCAAGTTATTTGTTGCCTTGGGATTGTTTACTTAAAAACAGGTAAAAACAAACAGGTTTTTTTGTATTCTACCATACACCTTTAACAGGAAACCCGAATAGAATGTGGCCAGCTCTGTTCAATAACTGATTGCACCCAGCACAGTCTCTAGATAAAAGGAACATTAAAGACTTTAAAAGGGCTCCCAAAATACATTTGTGGTAGCTATAAAAAGAAACACTTGTTAAACTGTGAGTGTGAATACTCTTACTTTACCAAACCAGAGAAAAAGAGCAGATAACCTTGGGCTATGACCTTTAAGGGTTTGAATTAGAAAAATATTAGTGAGTGTTTAATGCTAAACTTAAACTTAAGTGATTTTACCTTTATATCACAAAATAAAATAGACATTTGAAGGATAACGTGTTTTTAAAATGTCAATACACAGTAGAAAAATAAATTGGAAGTGGTCAGACATTGCATAAATCTAATGTATGCAGTAAAAATAAAAAGGATATAATACTATTCAACAGATGCCTTTGAGAAATGCAACCTATGTGTCACAGAAAGCCTGTCAGAGAGTCTGGGTTAGAATTAAAGGAGAATGAAAGGCTAATAAAGAGTTAATCTCAAGCTGCAGGAATACCTTCAGTTGTCTCAATAGTGCCCTTAAGTCTCCCCATATTTCTCCCGTTCAGACAATTAGAAGCCAAACAGGAAGAAAAATCGCTGAGCTGTGTAAAGAAAGTTCCCATAATGCCTCACTCCTGCACCGAGACCCAGACCAAGTGTACATGCTGAGTTAGTTAGACTATGAGTCAGCTTCCTGCTGATTGGCTCAGATCCACATTCCTAAGGGGGGGAGTTCTTAGCATTCTTGAGGGAGGGGGGGGCAGGAGAGGGAGAGAGCAGAGAGCTGTTTGTCTCTGTCACATGAATTACTGACACAATAAATCTTTTGACAGAGAAGTCAGTGCAGCATTTCTGTGAGTGCTTATTGCTGTATTTACATAGACCTTTCTGATAAAGCTTACTTAGTTTTTACCTTTCTTTCTCCTTTAAACATCAAAAACCGAAACCAACTCTTAATGAAGGGCATTTTAAGCAACTGGTAGACCCAGGGGTCACTGTGGATCCCCACATCCCAGCCACAATTTTAATAAGCAGTTGGTCTATACCAATTAAAGAAACTTATGGCTGTTGTGGGGTATTTAAAGGGGTAGAAACCTCTGCTTTGTTTTACCATAAACTCTGTAAAGATGTAGTTAGCTAGACCTAAACTAACATTTATCAGACATTGAACTGGTGTTTCCTTAAAGAAACAGTTCAGTGTAAAAATGAAACTGGATAATATGGATAGACTACGCAAAATAAAAAATATTTGCAATATAGGTAGCTAGGTAAAAATATAATCTATAAAGGCTGGAGTGACAAGATATCTAACATAATAGCCAGAACTCAACTTACTGCTTTCATCTCTCTAACCTCTTAGTCAGTGGCTTTAGGGGGGGCACATGGGACATGTTCAGCTAGTTTGTTTGTGAGCACACAGGTCCGATTCAAATGCAAACTAATTGAACAGTTATGTCCATATGGCCCCCCTCAAGTCACCGATTGGCTACTGACTGCTAACAGCTTAGAGAACTGTAAAGGAGGAAGTAGTGTTATGGCCATTATGTTAGACATGTGCTCACTGTAGCCTTTATAGATTACATTTTTGCCTACAAAATGTAGGTATGCCAGGTCAAAACCAGAACAGTAGCGTGGTACAGAATCAGGATCCAGAAGAGAATGAGAACTCAGGATACAGGCAAGGGTCAAAACCAAATCCACAGAATCGCAGCACACCCAGGAACTTTACTAGAAAGACCTATAATGACTGAGTGCAGAGCAGAGGCTGGTAGGAGGTTAACACAGAGCACCTGTGACCAGATTAACATGTGAAACTAACCATGCCTACATGAATTTACAAGGGTAACATAGCAGGGAACCAGGACCATCGCTGTCTGCACAAATAGAGCAGTGGTAACAAATGCCGAACTGCAGCCTGCAGGTCACTGATTCAGTTACAGGCAGGATGTTAGACTGTCTCCTCCATGCATACCTGAAGCACGTGTAACTTTTTCATGGCACACTCACTTGTTTTTGGCTGTATATATGCTTAAAACAGGAAATTGGTCCTCCTCTGCAGATAAAAGGTACTGGCAGTGCCTCCACCTAATTGACACTGAGCAGCATACCTCAATAGGTTTTCCACTAGAAAATAATCACACATAGTTTGTAGCAAATATCAACTTTATATAACGGTGTGAAAATAAAATAGCATTAACATGCAAACAGTAATAACCCTGCTTTGGAAACCTGTGGGGTTTAACCACTACTGGCTCAGTCTCTCTGAGGATTCAGTTCCTCACTCCACTCCTGGAGGAAATACCCTTTCCCAGTTCAGTCCTGGCAAAGTCCCTTTCCCAGAGCTCTTTCAATTTCCCCAGGTAGCACTACCTGCCCCAAAGTACCTTTCCCTTTGGATAGGCAGTTTCTCCCACATAGCAGGCACGAAAAACACCTGTCCTCACACAGGGGACACACACAGGAGACTTTCAATACCTTTCCCTCAGATGGATCACTCACTGTGAATCCGCAGGTAGTAAAGGCATCTAACAGCAGTGTAGCAGAGCTTCCCATCAGCATTACAGTCACTGCTTACTGGATCTCTCTGTCTCAACTGCTGGCAAAACAACAGGGGCTCCCATACCTCCCAACATGAAAAATGAAAAGAGGGACAAAAAGATTTGGCGCGCACAGTGCGGAAATTTTTTTGACCACGGCCACTTTTGTGGCCATGGCCCAATTACCACACCCCATTTAAAAAAAAAAAAAAAAATACTCCTTTTATATAGTTGAAATGGCGGGATCAGACACAAAATGTGCTATAGCCTCATACTATACTACCTAAGGAAAACAATATAGAGAGAAGGCAGTCAGTTATAAGTGAGTTATACTGTGTACCAGTTTTGCCCCCCCCATACACAGTGCCCCCAATGGCCCCAAAGACAGCACCCCCCATAGAAAGCACCCCCAATTGACCCCATAGACAGTAGCCCCCATACACAGTTCCCCCATAGAAAGTACCCCCCATACACAATGTCCCCATAGTAAGTGCCCCAATTGCCCCCATACACAGTGCCCCTAATTGCCCCCATAGACAGTACCCCCATACACAGTGCCCCCATAGACAGTAGCCCCCATAGACGCTCCTTCTTCTTCTGCGGCTCTGCTCCTTATGCGGCTCCTTGTGCGGCGGCGACAGTCCCTTTTTATATGCGTATTGATGTCACGCGTATGCACGGAGCGCAACCTTATAAAAGGGTCTGTCAATGCCGCACAAGGAGCCGCATAAGGAGCAGAGCCGCAGAAGAAGCCGGAGCGCCTGGCTACAGCCAGCGCATCCCGCTGTGCTGGATAGTTCAATGAATGTCCCGCATTTCCGTAATCTATTACGGAAATGCGGGACATTCATTGAACTATCCGGGACAGCGGGATGCTATATAAAATCTGGGACTATCCCGCAGAAAGTGGGACAGTTGGGGGGTATGGGCTCCCTTTATAAACTGCTGGGTCCGCCCCTGATTTTTGGCCTCAAACCTAGGCACACCTTTCTCCCACCAGTGCACTGGAGCATCCAGCCAATCAGGTTCCTCCCCAGTCTGTAGCTGGGCGGGATGATGTCACAGACTGAGAAACGGGAAAGAGTACTCTGATCCCCTACACACATTACCCCTTCTGTAGTCAAATGCCTTTCACAGTTTTACAGAAGCAATCAGTACCACCCAGACAATGAGTGATGTCTTTTTTTAGTCTCTTTACATAGCTTTATTTTAGGGTTATACATCAAAATGACTTACACTGGCCCTATCTTTGGCTGCTTTGGTGAGCTGCTTTTCCTTCTTACAAACCAGAGATAACTGTGCATTCCTCTAACTGACCAGTGGCCCTGGAACTGCAGAACAGTGTTAAATGTCGGTAGAGCATTACTCGTTCACCTACAGTAAATTACACCCAACTCAGCCTAACAATGCTTTTTCCATCTTTAATGCTTTATCTATACAAACAAGTATATCAATACCCTATGCTTTTGTCGTGTTAACACTTACATATTTCTCACTTACTTGCCCCATATCAAAACAAGTCCAACACCTATTTTTTCTAACCACTCAAATCAATGTTAGTGCAGAGGTCTGCAAGACCAGGGCTGTGGAGTCGGTAGATAAATTCTCAGACTCCGACTCCTCAGTTTCTGATACTTCCGACTCCACGACTCCTCTGTTTTTAATATGCTAATGTATTTTATACATTCATACAGTCAATGAAAAGCATGCTTCATGGTCACTCAACGTGTTCGTTTATGCACTGCATGCATTGGGCTTTATTCTTATAGCAGAGAAGTAATTAATTATGACTGTGAATTGGGACATTTAAACTTGCTTTATTTTTTTTTTTTATTCCCATTTAAATTTAGTAGGAGTCGGAGTCGGTTCATTTTTTGCAGACTCCGACTCCAGGTACCCAAAATTGCCTCCGACTCCTCGACTCCACAGCCCTGTGCAAGACACCATGATGCCGATTGGGATCACATAGATGTAGTTAATGCCGCCTTGGGGAAGGGAAATTGTATCATCTGTAACTAAATGTGCAGCTCCCTAAGAAAAAAAAAATAACTAACATAGAGTTCATTGTACAGGCTTTTTTTCTGTGACTATACCCAATAGGAAGCTGGAAACAACTTGATTGACTTTTCTGCAGTCTATAAAAACACTGCTGCTTTAAATTAGGACCCTCTTCATATTATCTGCACATTTATTTCCCACATATATGCAATCTTGAGGAAGATAAAATGGCAATTAAAAGTTTTAGCAGCTACACAAAAGTGTTAGATGGCTTGAAAAGGCTAGGCAGTTATAAACTTGATAACTGAATATGCTCTCACCTTTCCCTTGCGTCATCCTGTACGGTGAATAAAAATCTGGACTGTAATGTAATGGCAGTGAAGAAGAAAAAAAACTTATGCCTGACATTCTTTTTAGGATGCCAATAAAAGATAATGTTACTAGTAAAAGTTGTAGCTGGTTCCATTATATCGCAGCCCTGCTCAGTTTTAGTTGCTTAGCTTTCGGGAAGGGGCTGTCCCCTATGGAAGTGTTGACCCTGTGGATGGTGACACCCTGCACAATAAATAACTTCTCATCATGGTTTTATGGCTTCATTAAAGAGAAAAAAAATCTTTTAATTCTACTATAGTAATTATCATTTACCTGAATGGATGCACAGGGTGCGTTATTAAATCTAAAAAGATAAAATATATCTTTCGAATATTTGCAGTTGATAATTTTAGCTAAAGCTCTTCTTGGGATCTTCCAGTTATCAGTCATGGGTCTTGCTTCTAATTATAGTTTTCATGTGTATAAAATTCAGTTTTAGCAAGTGAATCTCTAAATAATAAAACAAGGCTATGTTTTTAAAATATTCTTAATTAAATAAATGGTGAAAACAAATTACGCTAATTAAGACTGGACAGTGACAAATATTTACAATGTACTGCAATGAATATTTGAAAAAAAGCTATCAGCATCTTATAAATTATACACAACAATGTCTAAATGGCACCCAACTGGTTAAAATATAATTAAATATAGTGAATAAGCAGCATGAAAAGGTCTTTGAGCTATCATAAATTCCTAACAAGGAAACACTTTGCATTTCTGAGTAATTCACTACTATAAACCTGCTCTGCAACTGTGCAGCATTATCTGGGCAAACATGTTCAGTGTACCCTGACCCCTTGTTCTTTCTGTATGCAAGGATACAACAATGACAGTTTAGTAATCTGATCATTTATGTATATTCCTGTGGTAGCAGAAGTCAAACCAGAATTTAACAGTGTATATATTTGTACCTATTTATGGTAATCTATGTACATTTGTGTGGTTGTTAATCCTGAGTGGTGAGTACATTGACAGTGCTGTAAAGATTTACATAGATACTGGTATGAGCCTAGTGGGAAAGCATGGGAGTGTGTAAGCAGCAATCCATTTGCGTATAATTAGCAGTACATTAGAACTGACAAAAGCTGGGGGTTTAAGCATGTGTGCCAAAAGTAGCAGAAACAAAGGACTGTAATGGCAGAAACTGCTTGGGATGCAGTATAATATACATCAGGTTCAGCCCTTTTTTTATAATATTTATATGGTATTTAGCTTTTAGATAATCCTTAGGAAGCTTAAATTAGTAACTTTGTATTGGGGATGCACCAGTTTCAGGTGCAAGTTGTGTGTTCTGGGCAGTTTGTTTTTTTCTTTTTTCTTTTCTTTATTATATTTGCAATATAATGGGAATTCCACAATTTGACTTTTCTTGCATGTTTTAAGGCAGTGATCCCCAACCAGTGGCTCAGGGGCAACATGTTGCTCAACAAACCCTTGGATGTTGCTCCCAGTGCCCCCAAAGAAGGTGCTTATTTTTGAATTCCTGACTTGAAGGCAAGTTTTATTTGCATCAAAACCATGTGCACTGCCAAACAGTGCCTCCTGTAGGCTGCCAGTCACCATAGGGGCTACAAATAGCACAACACAACCCATATTTGGCACCCCCGGAACCTTCTGCATGTTTGTGTTACTCTCCAACTCTTTTCATATTTGAATGTGGCTCACAGTTGAAAAAGGTTGGGGACCCCTGTTTTAAGGGATAACCTTATATTTTCTTGGAATATTTACTGTTATATTATTTATACAGAGTTATCCTACTAAAAGGCCACCTTTTAGGGTTAAATTGTTTCCCCCACTGCCTAGTAGAGTCTGCCTTTTTGTTATGGAAAATAATACAATTTTTTTTTAAACTGACTCCTGCCAGTGCTATGCTCCCCTGGGAGGGAGCTCCTGGTGTGGGCAGCCATTCTGGGACATAAGCATGCAAATTAAGCTTATGGGCTTATATTTTAAAGTTTGTGAATTCAAGTTTTTTTTCTAAATCAAATAAACTCACATATAAGTGTTACATTTAAATTTTCAGGTTTTGTTGCACTTAATAAATACCAGACATTAAAGTTATGAAAACATCATTTGAATTTTAGATTTTTTTTTTAGTGCAAAAACTTGAATCGTGAAAAAAATCAAACGCCAGCATTGATAAATCAACCCCATAGCATACTAGATTTCTGATTACGCACAAAGTCTGTGTCTGACTCACAGGAACCATCTATTAGCTAATTCATATGCATTGTTATATTAATGCAGCAGTGTCCATAATCAGAATGCTGTTTGTATAGTTTTCTCTTACATACCTTCTTGCTCCTCTTAGAAGTAAAGGAGATCAACTCCAGTCAATATAAAACGTGTCAGTTACAAAGAAATCAGGACCAGGGCCGTCAAATTGGACCAATTGGGCCCAATAGTGCCCCACGCCCATGGTGGCCCAGCACCAGCATGAATAAGCACATAAAGCTGTCCAGCCCGCTCCCAACAAAGATTGCTTTATAATGCTACTATGTGTTCTGGGACATTAAACACAAAGGGGCCCATTCATTAAAGTCTGAATGAGTACGAATTTAAAAAATTTGTATTTTTTAGAACTGTGCGTATTTTCTGTGATTTTTTGGTTAATTTCCGCAACTTTTTCGTACTTTGCGACAATTTGTGCGACAAAATCGTATTGTCACAATGAGTACAAAAGTTTTGTTATTCATTTAAGCTTTGGTATCCTGACTTTCCTTTGGCCAGGTTGGAGCAGCAGAGTGCCATTGAGTCCTATGGGAGGCTTCCAAAAGCATGCACAGAAGGTTCAAAGTCTTTTTTACTCCGTTTACGATCATTCGGATACAAAAATTTCAGAACTTTCGGATTGTACCACAATATTTTTGTACGACCACGATGCAAATTTTCGCGCACATCAGAAATTTTCGTATTTAATACAAATTTTTCCTGAACATACTTTTAAGATCTGAAATTCGGACTTTGATTAATCTTGCCCAAAGTGTGCATTGCATTCATACTGCTACTCCAGGGTACACACTGTGTATTGTGCACTCGAGAAGCCAATAATCATTGTTTCTTTCATTGCAACCCTATTTCTTTAGAGGATATCCCTATATATTCCTGAGGGAGTAGTCAAACAGTTCTATGAAACACACTAAGGTTTAGATCTTAAATATGCTCTGAATAGGATCTTGCAGTGATTAGTTTCACGCATGGGGTAGAGGTCTGCATCTAGGGTTCAGTACTGGTGTGTACTAAATCTGTGGAACAGTCATCTATTTAATCCAAGGGGTTTGCTTATAAGTAGCTTCTCAGATCACTGCCCTTCTTGGCCCAATGGAGTGGGAACCAAGTTTACTACATACCTATATGTAACAGAACAGCATTTGCTCTGGGTGCACTAATGGAAGAATTCACACCTCTTTTGGGTAACTTTTTGAATCTTTACTTGGTTTTAGAATTGCATATCCAGTCATTGGAATAGAAATTTACAAACTAGATTATGAAGACTCTCTGAGGATTATTAAAGGCTGTAAGGAGGTGGTGGGGTGTTAATTATTTTTTAAAAATGTTTTTTTAATTGGGATTTTTTAATTACCCTCTTTTCTCTGTGGACATGGTGCAATGATATGCATGTAGATACTTTTGTCAGTGAATAGTTTCACAGCTAAAGGTACAAGTACTGATATAGCTGCAAATAACATTAGGTATAGTCTTAACACAGATCTTCTTTGCAGCTATATCAGTTGTAGAGGGAGATAGCCTATATCTTGTTGCTGCAGGACAGGGTCAGAGCTCAAATCATCTTCTGAGCTGAACCTGAATCCACTTTATATACAATTAATGGAAAATGTTCTCATTGAATGATGAACAAATCATAAAATTAGGGAGATGGAAATTAAGCACAGACAAGTGATTCAGGTGCAGAGGAGATTTATGGAGAAGGTTGCTTTACAGCTAATGATTTCTGCAAATCATTAACCAAAGTATGAAGTGGCACAGAGCCCACTTTTGGTGGGACAGAAAGCAGACCCTACTTAAAATGAAGGACATTTAAATAAGTGGAGACTGAACTAGAGTGGAGAAAGTCCCTGCAAAAGATAAAATTAATGCCACTGCAATATTAAGAGATATTGCACATATTTTTATGCTAAAATGTGTACTTGCCAATGCCAAAAAGAGGTTAAAAAGTACAGTAAAGCACCGAGAATAAAGGTTCAGAAACTATTATAAGATTGGCTTATTCTATCATAAATAGCCAGGTGAATAAAATATAATACCAGTGCCTACAAATATAAATGTTTAAATATTTATTATTTTTTCCTCCTAAAATCCATTACTTATGTTATGATAATTGTTAATGGGGCCCGTTTGTAAGTCAATTAATAGCAGCCATTATCCACTGGCATCCATTTTTAAAGCACACATTTTGACAAATGTAAAACAGAAAAATACTGTATGTCTTAATACTCCAAACCGCCAAACTGCAAAGTTTGCTAAAACTGTGTAAATGGTTCTGTGACCATCTGAAAACTGTTTCAAAGCTTGCAGCATTTTATGTTCATTGTTGTTAATATAGCCATTCTGAGGCTTTTGGCAGTTGCGTAACTGTGGGAGCCTGGGCCCCCCTGCAATTTTTTTCCACAGCTGAAATAGTAGGTGACCCACTAAACAATCCCTGATATAGACTACCCAGGGCAATTATCTCCCTTCCACCATATTGACACTGAGGTACTACCGCCTACCAAAACCTTATTGTAACGAAACACTTACCAGCGCGGCGGGGACGCCCGCCGCGCCGTTCTCCTCCTGTGCCGGCTCCTTCCTAAGTGTGCGCGCGCGCGCATTTCCGCAATTTAAAGGCGCACGCACGCTGGCGTCATGACGTCATCGCGCAATGGCGCGAAATTCAAACTATTTAAAGGGACTTTTGCTTACATTCATTGCCCGTGATAGGATTCGATTCCTGGTGCCTTCCTGAGCCTTGTGCATTCTTGTTCCTGTATTCTGCTAGTAATTCTCCTGTTTTGACCCGGCTTGCTCCTGACTATTCTGATTATCCATATCTGACCTCGGCTTATACTTTGACTACGATTTCGCCTCATCCTGCTGTATTGATTACCTGGTTTGACCCTTGCCTGTCTGACTATCCTTGATTGCTGCCCGCCCCGACCTAGCCTGCCTGAAGACGACCTTGTTTAACCCTATTTGTATCGTGATCTTTGGCCTAACTGACTTTCTACAGTCGTGCCCCATTGCTAGCCAGAACTCCTGCTTTGCACCTCTCGTATAAGTCCAGGTGGCATCCGAGTAGCTGAGGGCTCCTCCCGAAGCCAAAGGCGGTCACACTACTGGTGAAGCACGAGCCGAGACCAGGGTGCTTGGCACTAGCTCTGGTATTGGGTGCCGACCGTGACACTTATGCCTAAACCTTTTCCCACCCTTTCCCACTCTGCCATCTAGTCTCTTGAACAACAACAAAGCAGTATATAGCACATTAAAATAAACCATTTTACAAGAATAGATACAAGATATGCTGACATTAGCAATTTAAGATTATACACACACTACTTTTTAGCCTAAAGTGACTTGTGCTCTCAAATCTTAAAGAGGAAAATTCTCCCCTCCCCAAAACACTTTCACTCAATAACTATTTAGGGTAAATGGGTCAGACTACTATTAAGAAAATGCACAATAAAAAATGAAAAGGACTATGACATATTTAATATTTGCCAGACAAATTGAATTGCCTTTTATGAAGAAGTGAGCAGGAACCTACACTATGATCTAGGATGGCAGTTGACGTGATCTACTTAGATTTTGCTAAAGCATTTGATACAGTATCACCCAAATCTAATATTTGTACTTGGACAGATAACTATCTGAAGGATAGATTACAAAGAGGGGTGGAACATCTTCTAGTTAGCCCATGGTTGTTAGTGGAGTACAGCAGGGGTTTGTCCTTGGTTTGTCCTCTTTGCCCTACAATTTGTTTATTAATTACTTGGAGGAGTTCTATTTTCGCTGATGATACCAAATTGTGCAAAACTATAAGTTCCACGCAAGATTCTGCCACTTTGCAGAGTGATTTAAACTAACTGAAGAACTGGACAGTAGACTGACAAATGAGGTTCATTGTTGATAAGTGCAAGGTTGTGCACTTTGGTGGAAATAACATAAATGCAAGTTATACATAAAATTATTGGTAATGTAATAGGGGTATCAATAGTTGAGAAGGACATATTTGTAGATAACAAACTGTGTAACTCTAGGAAGTATCATTCAGTGGCTACTGAAGCAAATAAAGTGCTGTCTAGTATTAAAAAGGGTATTAACTCTAAGGGGGGATTTATTAAAACTCGATTTTTTCAGATTTCCAATTCTTTATAAACACGAAAAAACTAATTTTCATGAATGGCAGTTATATATGAAAAGATCTGAACTGAAAAAAACATGAATGAAAAAAGTCACAGAAAAGTTGCAAAAAGAAAATTTTTTTTAATTGTCACACAGTGTCAAAAAACCCTGAAAACCTCTAAAACCATAAAACAAGTTTCCAACCATTGACTTGTACATTGATCTCGGCGGGCTTTAGGTGGCGTATTTTTTCATTTTTCAGTGACAAAAATCCTAACCCCCAAAAATTGTGCTTTAATAAATGCTCCCATTAGGAAGAAAAAATAATTTTGCCTCCTGTCTCCTGGGCTCCTGTCCTTAAGAAGGATATTAATAAGCTGTAGGGAATGCTGAAGTGTGCTGGTGAGAGTGATGGAAAATTTAAACAATGGTGGTAGACTATCAAGGGTGGGATTGCTTTCTGTGAAGAAAAAGGTACTTGCAAGGAGATATGATTTTCTCTTTACAAGTACATTGGAGAACATTAAAGACAGATAGTGGGGGAACTTTTTCCCATAGAAAAGATCAGTGCATCAGTAACACAGTAACACATCAGTAACAAACCCCTTTAGAACTTTAATTTAAAGCAGTGTAGGTGGTTCTTCACAGTGAGGGCAGTGGAATGCCCTGCAGGCTAATGTTGTGATGGCTGATTCTGTTAATGCCTTTAAGACTGGCTTGGATGATTTTTTTGTACAAACAAAATACCAAGTATATACAGCTTACTGTTGTTTCTTACTGACTGAAGTATTTTGTGGAGTAGGTGTACTAACCCTTTGAGAGGAACTGTTGCTCTAAGCTGCAGGAACCTTTGTGTACCTTGCCAAAGCAAGGGATATAAAAGTGAATAATCTGGCCTGTTGTGTGACTGGAGAAAAAAGGGGGATTTAAGGTTTATGCCACCCACACACCACCCTGCTTCACCCCTTCTACTACAATACAGAATTTTGTTTTTTTAAAGGAAAAGGAACACTCAAATTTTAAAAAATCTATTCTACCCTGCCCCAATAATTGCCCTATCCTGCACACCATTTATTATTTTGAATGCTTCATTAGAAAATACCTGAATAGGGTGATACGGCGATGCAGGGCAGTATCCACTATGCGACGATCGATTGATCGATCCTAGCCTTCCTTCTGTATAGGAAGGAGTCGGGCTAGAATCGATCAATCGATTGTCACATAGTGGATTCTGCCCTGCATCGCCCTATCTCCCTATTTCAAATGACCGGAAGCCAAGTCTTAGCAGGTATTTTCTAATAAAACATTCAAAATAATAAATGGTGTGCAGGATAGAACAATTATTAGGGCAGGGTAGAATAGATTTTTTACTTAAAAATTTTTAGTGTTACTTTTCCTTTAAAATGCTACATATTAATTTAAAGAAGAAGGAAAGAATAAATCACTGGGGGGTGCAAAAACGTAGTGATTGTAATAGCTTACCTGTAGCTAGAGTTCCTTCTTCCTGTTTCGGTCTTCGTGCATGTGCAGTAGAGTGAGAAGCCAACTTTAACAAAAAAGCTGGATTTTCACACAACTGCACATTCTGAAAAGAAGAAGACAAGAGGAAAAGGAACACTCACTCATATATACCTCGGGTCTGTGTAATTTTCTCCTAACAGAAGCAGTGGCCAGGGGTATCAAGGGGGTGCATTTGGAACCTCCAGTTAGTTAGCCTTTCCTTACCCTTTAAGGTTATTGTGATAAAAGTATGTGCCTTACAAGAAAACAAAGGGAAAAATAAGAACATTGTACTCTACTATGAATAAAAAGCTACAATGCACATGAATTATTATGGGAAAAGATCATATATATCAGACCATACAAGAAAAAAACACATAAAAGTAGAAAACATACAACAAAATGATATCTGAACTCTGTTGTTTGTTTTCGTTGAAAAAAACAGTTTAAAGCAGGAAAAGACACAGACTCTTTTTTAACATATAATTTATGAACACTACAAATATATATATATATGATATATATACAGGTATAGGACCCGTTATCCAGAATGCTTGGGACCGAGGGTATTCCGGATAAGGGGTCTTTCCGTAATTTGGATCTCCATACCGTAAGTCTATTAATAAACCTTTCTATTTTTGCATTTACATTTGCCTCAAAATTCTTTAAATCCTAGGAGTGCTGTCGTTGTTTCAGTCCTATATATATATATATATATAAATATATATATATATATGTCTGTAAGCATGTGTTTTTTTGTACAGTATATTAGCCCTTTTAATACTGTACAAGTGTAACAGCATTAGGGCTTACTAGGCCTGTGTGAAATGAAAACAGCATTTATTTTGCAGATCTTTTATTGGTTTTATTAAAACTGGCATATTAGACCTGAAGTTAACCTTGCCTCCTAGCAAATACTCTGTAAATATATCAAACTGAATATCTGTCGTCATTATTATGGTTCTCATACAGCATCTTGAAAATCATCTCCAGGATACATTATGAAATTCATTTCAGACTTAATCCTTATTTTCTGTCAACCTGTTTGATTTTTGCTTGTGTTTTTTTTCCTCAGGAAATCCAAATGTAATTTAGGTTGTTTTAAAATTAGCACACTGTGAAAGGCAGAATTAATGTTACAAGATCCTGCAAGGTCCTTCTCAGTTGAGTGTAAAGTGTTTCATTTTTCCACTCCTAACCAGTGTTTGGCCCAGCAGCCCTTGTCAATCCTGACTTGAAAACACACCCGCCACTTGCAGAGGTGGCAGAAAATCAAGTCTCTATATACACTTATTCCAGGAATCGTGTTAGAGGAATGTCTTAGAAATGCTGAGATCGCAGGGTGGTTACGCTGATAGGGATATTCATTCTTTATGGATATCGTTAATTTCAGAAATGTTGTGGTGCCAAGTCACTGTAATATGTGTTCATGAGGTAAATTTAGCAAGATCTATCAGCAAAGGTGCTCAGCAACAGGGCTTTAGAGAAAGCAGCATAATAGATATGTGTTACTCAAATTATCTGGTGGAATGATAACATATATATTAATATTTTATGGAATATTTTATGGATTTTATGGACACTTGAGACATTTTTGAAGATGTGCTACACTTTGGTTTTGCCTTTTAAAACTTAAAAATAAAATTACAATGAAGAGCTTGCCTACATATGTAATACAAGGCACTAAGTTTGCCCAGATGAAGTAACCCATAGAAACCAATAGGATGTTTGCTTTAAAACAGGTGACCAGTTAGTGCTACCTTCTGGTTGTTTACTACAGGTTACTGCACCTGGGTCATATTTAATATAGAGTGTAAGCCAACATTACCAGTGATATTTCCCATAGCAACCAATCTTTGCTTTTGTTTGTTGTAACTGTAGGTGGACGTTAAAATGTAATTGCTGATTGGTTGCTATGGGCAACCAATCACTGGTGATGTTGGCTTACACACTATAATAAATATGTTCCTTACTGTATTTTATTACATAGCCCAAGAGAGAGAATGTTTTCATGTCTTCAGTGCTTAATAAAACAAAGCATTGTGTCCTTCCTTTCTTCCCCAGATAATTAATAAATGCAGACAATAGGCTGGCTTTTTTTTGGATAACCATGAGTCAATGGGGCTTTGTTTCTCAATAGTCATTTTTTAGGTCTCTGAAGAAACAACCCACTTCATATATGTTGTAAAAGTTTCAAAGTACCTTTTGTACCACCATTTATTGTTGTGCTTGGTTGTAAAAAGCAAAATAATTTCAATAAAAATGCAGAGTAAATTTACTAGGGTTTATAATCTTCAGACTCAAATTGGACTGATATTTTTTTAACCACGGTGCAGCATTCCACAGAGTTCCAGCCTAACTATTGCAATTGCTAAAATATATTAGTACACTGGAGTTTCATGAATTGTTAGCAAGTTGTGGGAGGATAACATTAATTAAGGCAATGCACGTTGAAACAATATTGCCATTGATGTCTTATTCCCTTCGACCAAGTCACTTGTGTCCATGGTCACAAACCATTAGATGAACTCTGCAATTACTACCATGTCTAGACTAACACTTGTTCCAGGGTCCCCTACCATCCATATATGCACGTACTTCAACAGATTCAACAGGCATATTGACACAGTCCGCAAGTTGCTAGGATCCCAAGTGCAACAACTTAGCCATAGCAAGCATAGCTGCTTCCTCCAGCTCCCCCCTGCATCCTCCTGCTCCCCGCTGCGTCCTCGCAGCAGATCATAGTGTGGGCTGGGTAAATAACCTTGGGGGGCTGTGTCCGGCCCGTGGGCCGTAGTTTGAGGATGCCTGCTATAGGTGATAAGACCAGTAGCAAACTCTGCAGCTTTTATTACATTTTTCCATATGTGTTCTTCTGTATATCTAATCCTCAAGTGCAATGGCAATGTTGAAGAGAATATAAAATAAAAAAAAATCCCACTTCATCCACACTGACACAGAGGTAATAATATAATAAAAAAGAGAATTTGTAAATTACAACAATAAGTTAATTTAGTTTTAACACGAGTTACTGCTCAACAAAAAATACATTTGGCCAGTGTTTATAAATGGCTGTTAGTACAAGTTGATCCAGGGACTGGTCCAATTGCCATCTTGGAGTCAGAAAGGAATTTTTCCCCCTTCTGTGTCAAATTGGAGATCCTGCAGAAGGGTTTTTTCCTTACTCTAGCTGGTAGGCAGGTTATATAAGCCTAAAATGTTGAAGTTGATGGATGTGTGTCTTTTTAACTTACTATGTAACTTACATATGTAACGCTTGATCAATGGAAAATAAAACATAGGGTTTAATTTAGAACTGACAAAAATGTGCAAATTTTCGCTGCAGCAAGAGAACGCTGGCGAATTTTCACCAGAGATTTTTCACTAGCGGCACAATCTTTCAGATAGCGTACATGAGCTAGTGTAATTGAAATCAGTGGCTATATACAGTACAGATGTGTGTATTTATTAATTATATCGCTGAACTTGGTGAAAGTGACAAATTATTTTTCTAAATGTCCTTGGAACCAACAGGAAGACTAACTCTCTTGTCAACTGCAGTAAGAACAAAGTCAGATGCAGAAAAAAATACTATTGTTACAGTTAACAACAACATTAATAAGCTGTGCATTAATACCTGGACACTATAGATATGTTAATGACTTTAATGAACCACAAACAATTAACAAGTTAAGATAATATCATACATTTATAATTATTTGAGCATTAAAAAAAAAAATCTTTGCGGGAGGATGGCAGTCAGCATGTATATATATGTATGTATAACTATTCATGAAGCGCTACAAGGATATACAGCGCTGTACAATCTTACAATACAAATAATTACACACAGGGAGGACAAGTGTTATAATAAACACAATAAATAAGGTATAAATACACAGAGATTAAGTGCCATGTGGTGTGAGACACAGTAGGAAGGAAGTCCCTGCCCCATAGAGCTTACAGCATGAGTTTAGAGCATGTGTGAAATGTACAGTCATTAACTATATAGGAGGTACAGGAGGCATTAAAAATATTTTAAATCAAATATGTTTTACATTCCCTTTACTCTGGTTGTGTGGAGGCTCACAGTCATTCCTATTTGTGTAAAAGGTGGTGAACTTTAAAGTTAACAAGTACTTATAAAAAATTTTAGCGCTCACCAAATTAGGCTACAGGTTCGGGTTATTATGCCCCGAACCTCTTGCTCTGTTGATTATTGCTCTCTGTGTTAGTGCAATTGGTATACCACACATGGTTACAAAAGTTGAAATGCTCACTTACCGCTTCCTCTTGGTGGCCCATGTGCGATGCCTCAGACCCGCATCAAGAGGAGACCTCAAAATTCAAATGTAGGGGTTACAACATGCACTCATCGGACTCACCAGAGATTTTTGTGTCTGACCATTGTGCTTACACATGGTCAGACTTGAGTCTGGATTGGGTTGCTGGTTGCTAATAATTGGTTATGTTCTGGGGATTCTTTATAGAAAATCCAGGCTGTCCAAACTTTGGTAAAGTTTTCACTTGATTTAACTTTAATGGTGTGTGCCAGCATTTCCAACGTGTGCCAGCATCTCCAATTGTTGGGGGCCTGGTATTTTTCCAGAGTCTGGGTATTATTTGGAACACTGAAGTCCAAAATGGTTATAGGCTGGGGCACTCCCACCATATGTGTTTCATATCCCCTATTTGAGTGTTGCACCACCAACACTTACCTGACACATTTGGGAACATGTCATGTAGGGTAGCCGGGCATTTATACCATCTGGAAAGGATCTTGTAATTCATTTCCTGCGCTTTGCAGGCTGTCACCATTAGATGTGTTAGGGTAAAACAATCTGTCCATTCCATTAAAGTCTCCTTCTCATTGTCACGTGAAGTGGGGAGGTTTTTTTTCCCTTTAAATCTAATAAGATAGAATAGATTTGGGAGATGGTATGGAGTGCGGCATCCCTGGCCAAGCATAAGTCATCAAAGGAGGTTGTGTCCCCGAGCAGCCTTTCTCTTTCCGGATGGGTCTGTAGCCAGTGCGTTAACTGGTGGTATGCAAATTTTTGTGAGAAACTCTGTGTTGGGGTTTGCACAATTTCGTCTAGTGGGAGTAGCCCCTTAGGGGTTTGCACCTGTAGAAAGGGTAGATTCTCAGTACATCTTCTGTTAAGAAAGCCATGGCTGAGAAGTCCCGGGGGGAAAGAGGGGTTTCCTCTTTCCTTATCAAAGGTGTTATGGGGCCGTGTTTGTGGGAGATTGGGTAGTTTCTTACAAGGTTGTCCCAAGCCAGGAGTGTGTATTTTAATATCATTGGAAGGGTATTAATGTGTTGTTTCTCCCGCGGGTTTATCCAGGGTGTAGCTGAAATGGGTGCCTGGGTCAGGCATTGTTCTATTTGGATCCAGTCTTTTTGATGCATGTGATGGAAGGTATCTACAACCCGATTGCAGACAGCGGATTGCCAATATGTTTGTAAATCAGGCAGTCCGGTGCCTCCTTTATTTTTCCGTTTGTATAGTATTTGTTTCCTTAGACGGGGGTTTTTGTGTCCCCAGACAAATTGGGCGAGTGTTTGGTTGACTGTTTGGAAGACGTTTGCTTTGGGTTGTATAGGGATGGTTTGGAAGAGATAAAACAATTTTGGTAAAATCACCATATATTTAATTAAGTTTATTCTTCCAACCCATGAAAGTCTAGGTTTAGGTCTGCATTTTTTAGGTCATTTTTGATCTGTGGGAGTAGTTTTTGGTAGTTGATTTGGGAGGCTGAGGAGGTGTCTTTTGGTATGAGAATTCCTAGATTTTTAAGTACGCTTGGTTGCCATATGAATGGGAAGTTTTCTTGTATTCTTTGGGCTTCTGTGCACGTTAGTGAGACATCTAATGCTTCTGATTTTGTGGTGTTAATTTTAAAATTACTGTGACGTCCAAATCTCTCCAGTTCTCTAAGAAGTGGAGGGATGGAGAAGAAGGGGGGTTTTACATACAGCAGTAGATCGTCTGCAAAAGCTGCTGCTTTGATTTCTCGAACTCCTATCTTGACCCCTTGGATTAATTCATTCTTTCTAATTGCTGATAGCAAGTGTTCCATAGTTAGCATATACATTAGGGGGGATAACGGACATCCCTGTCGGGTGCCGTTGGAGAGGGTGAAGGGGTCAGATAGAGTCCCATTGATGCGGATTCTAGCGGTCGGGGAGCTGTATAATGCCATTATTTTGACATAATGGACTCCCCTAGGTTTAGTTGGAAAAGTGTTTCTCGTAGGAAATTCCAGTTTACTCAGTCAAACTCTTTTTCTGCGTCAATGGAAAGCAATAAGAGTAGTATTTTTGTTTTTTTTTGCATGATGTATAATAGTAAATGTTTTGAGCGTATTATCTCTGGCTTCCCTCCTGGGTACAAAGCCCAGCTGGTCCGTATGGATTATTTTAGTTAGCAGCGGTTTTAATCTGTTGGCTAGTATTTTAGCGTATAATTTGGTGTCAATGTTTAATAATGATATTGGCCTATAGCTAGCGCAGTTTGTTGAGTCTTTCACTGGTTTTAATATTACTGTTATAGTAGCCTCTAGGAAGGACCGGGAAGGTGGGCTTTCTAGTGAGATGGAGTTGAATGCTGTTAACATTTCCGGTAACAGAACTTCTCCAAGTGTTTTATATAAGCCGATGGAGTAGCCATCTGGGCCAGGGCATTTGCCTGTTGGAGTAGTTTTTATTGCCTGTGCTAGTTCTTCAAGTGTGAAGGGTTGGTTTAAGGTTTGTTTAATTAAGGGGTCTATGATTTTTGGGAGGGGGGTTGTCTCCTGATTATTGAGTGTAGGGATTGGTTTAAGGTTGTAGAGGTTATGGTAATATTGTTTGAAGGTATCTGCAATTTTGTTAGTGAGGTGGGTGATATGTCCTGTAGAGGTTTGAATATTGTGTATGTAGGTTGTGTTTTGTTTCTGTTCTAGCGAGCATTTTTCCACATTTATTCCCTCATTCATCTAGTTTCCTCTTGATACTTTTTATTTTTGAAATTGTGCCTGCTTTAGGTCCCGTTATTCTAGTCTTGCCTTTTGTAGGTTTCCATATGTATCGTTAGCTAATGTGCTTTTGTGTTTGTATTAACTGATTGATTTTCTGAGTTTTAAGTTTTTTTTAGCCTTGAGCCATGTTTTATGAGGGTGCCTCTTAATGTGCATTTCAATGCCTCCCATTTCGTCAGTGGGGGGGGGGGAGTGTCGTCTCCCAGGTGGTCTGTTTTAAAATTTGTGATAGTTTGTTTCAGGTCTGCAAGACATGTTTTGTCTCGTAGTAATGATTCGTTGAGGCGCCATGTCCATGGGCGATTTGGGAGGTCTGGTATTATTATGTCCATGTGGATAGGCTTGTGAACTGAATTGATTTGAGGGCCTATCTCTGTGTGGGGGACCCAGTTCAATATGTTGCGTGTTGCGTGTAATAAGTATATAACCTAGTCTACTGTATTGGTTGAAGGGAGGCGAGAAATAGGTATAGTCTTTTGTTGTGGGACGATGTATCCTCTAAGGGTCTGCTAGTTGTTGTTTGTTTACTAAGTTTTTTGCTTATTTGAGGTTTTTGAGGGGGATGCTTGATTAGCCGCTTGTTGATGTATCTAGGAGTGGGTGGAGGGCCATGTTAAGCTCACCTCCCAGTATTACATATCCTTCAACATACTCCTCCAGAGAGTTGAGAAAGCTGTTCGAGGAACTGGGTTTGTGCTAAGTTTGGGGAATAGCATGAGATCATAGTGAATTTAGTTTTTTGGATCTCTATCTTGATGGCCAGGCTGCGTCCCTTCTCATCTTTGCGTACAAAGTGGCATCTTTGATTTAGCTTCTGGATTGTCACAGTAGAAACCAGGTTGGGTAGTATATATTTTTAACATTTGGCCTATGGCCTTCTTTAAAGTGGGTCTCCTGGAGTAGGAGGATATCAGTCTTTGCTTTATGCATTTTGAAATGCAGAATTTTATATCCCTGATAAAGTCACTTTGCAAATCTAGTTTCATCAATTTGCAAGTCAGAACCAGGGGAAATAGACTTTGACAAAAAGGGGAATGAAGAAAAAATGTTGCCACTTGATAAATGACTGAATTTTGCTTCCTCACCTGGTGAAACGGCCTGTAAATTCTGTAGCGCTGAGGTTTTTTTGCTAACTAAATGTCATCTTTGCCTTTTGGTAAATCAGCGAATGTGCTGCAAATTGTCTTTTTGCCGAATTTTTGCCAGAAAAAGACAATTCGCCCTTTAGTAAATGTGCCCTTATGGGAGATGTCCCTTCCCCTCCTTGGAGAATGCTTCTTTGCTTCGAAACTTTAGAGGTTTCGGATTTTTGACACTGTTTTTTTTGTGTGACAATTAAAAAAGTAGAAGTTTCTGTGCAACAAGTTAAAAAATTTAGAGCTTTGCAACTTTTTCCTGCAAGGACTTTTCCAGTTCAGGCTTTTTAGCAAATGTCAGGTTCGTAAAAATGAGTTGAATTGAATTTTTAAAAAGAAAAAAATTAGAAATGTTTAGTAAATCTGCCTCTATATTCTTTAAAACAGTCAATAAAAGACTACAAATCAGGCCACAACTTTAATAGATAAGTATATCTGCAAAATGCCCATGATGTCACCCCAGGTTGCTGCTGCCAATGCTTAGAAACAGGTCTTTGCATGTAGGAAAATTCATACATTGCAAACAAACATGCCAGCTGCTCCCAGATAATCTGGATAATTACAACTGTATTCCATACAGTGTTCTAGCCATTTAACAATTTGGTAAGATTTTCACTTGTTTTTCTATGCTGAGATGGATTTCATGAGAAAGTTTTTAAAAAAAGATACAAATAGATTGAAAGCGCAGTGTTTAAAGTGACACTTTGGATACAATGACCATGTGTTTTTACCTGGACATAGGTAAAACCTGTGCAACTGCGCCTGCAAGTCAAAAATTAAATGCAGTTTTTAAGCTGCAACTACACTTGGTGGTAAATGGACTCTAAAATGTTATGATATTCAAGTAGTCAAGAATTCATGTTTAATTCAGTTCCTTTAAAGCCAATGAGACAGTACCCAGACAATATATGAATCATGTAACCTATTTGCCACCCCATCCCCAGGGAATTACTCATTACTTTTCCCCAGGGAAATCCTTAGTGATAAAATTAGAGGCCCCCTAAGGTTAATGGTCCACAAGTTTCTACACCACATTCCTCAACAGTTTTAGATGCAAATAGCTCTTTAATACTTTCTTAAGGCTGTTCTAAAGGATGCACATTTCCTGTATAGGATGTGCTGTGGGTAAACACTACGCTATGATGAGTTGACTGCCATGAAGTTATTCTGGTAAGTTTTTGGTTTTAAAGGACACAACTTTATGAATTTACTTAATGCAGATATCAAAGAAGGAGAGATGGAGAGTGCACAAACAATGGTAACCAACCAGCAGCCAAACATAGCATATCCACAAGACAACCACAAGGAATTCTGGGCCTTGCTCTCAACATCTTGACACTGTGATACTACTGACACTGTAGCATTCATTTTCCTGTCCTCAAATATTTCAGCACTACTGTATGTCGGCTTCTTTCCAACCTTTTTAACCATAAATCAGTTGAGAAGGAAGGTGGCAACTAAGGACATCCACACACACCTTCCTACAAAGCTGTCTATTCTTTGAGACACATTGAGCCTAAGATATAGTTAAGTGAGGTCTAAGTCTAATCTTCTGTTATGTGATCTCTGCGACAGAAAAATATGCGGTTTAGAAACATCAATTACCTGTGAATATCTGTATTTTAGTTGCAGTGAGCAGCAAATCCATCACCTTTAGCAGTGGTAATATCAAAGAGAGAAGTGCAAATTTGCTTTAAAAGAACAAGACAAAAATACTAGAAACACACCCCCTTCAGAATAAATAAATAAAACAGGGCTTTGAGATATATTATGAGATACATGCTGCCTTCTTTTTTGATATGATGGTTTCTGAAATATTTTCTTTTCCTTTTAGTATACAGCATTGTCTGGCAGTGACACCTGCTGGGAAAGGCCATCCTCAAATAGTATTGAAAAAGTGCCATAGTCACTGATAAAAAGACCAGTTTAACTTTCATTCATTTGCTTTAGTGTTTCAGCATCAAAATATGGACTCTTGACTGTGCTCTACTTTCCCATTCTTTCACTTTCACTAATCATGTGTGTAGAGAGAATAATATTAATATATGATCATATCTAACTCAGTCTCCAGGACTGTTGAATAATAGTTAAAAATGATAATTTAATTAAATTTGAAATAATATGTAGGAACTCATAGGGTTAATATGCCCATATGGCTTTAAACCCTACTACTTCCTAGCTTATGCTGTTACTTGGCAAAGACCCATGTATCCAGTTTATAGTTTTTGCATATGTGCATTATTGGTTTAGAGGTTGACTCCACCCTTTGCACTCCAATATAGTGTTTAACAAAGGGGAGAGTCTTCCTCTTTGGTTGCCTCTGGTGTCTTAGGTGGAAGGTACACTGTGCCTGAGATCAACAGGGCCACAGTAAACCCATCTCTACCCCAGAGTACCCTTTTACACTCTAGAGAAGTCGGGGGCAGGGACCGCGTGACTGAGGACCAGTTATACAGTTACACTCCATAGAGCACTTTCTTGGAAAGTGAGGTAGTTAAGCAAGGAAGCAAGATCCACTTTTGGCTCTATCCAGGAGGTTAGCTGGAAGTACTCTTCCATACAGGCACTGTTGCCTTAGCATAGGGCCATGGTTAAGATGCAGGGTACAGACTAGTACCTAACCCTGATCCACAGTTACTGTAGGACTATTTAAAGCTAAAGGTATTCAACCTGAGGATTGAGGTATCTATCCAGACTGCCCCTCCATAGTGGTGCTGAGCTGACCAGGTGTCTTTACCCTGCCCAGTCTCCCAAAAGAGGTGGGATAAACCGGTGGGCATCCTCTCTTGTTGTCCTCAGAGTGTACTGTCAAATTCTGCATTATTGTATATGAGCTAACCCTGTGCACAAATTGTCTTTGACAATAAACCAAGTTATCATTTGTTCATCTGCAAGAACATTCTGGCATCCGTTATTTGCTATTTTACTCTGCACACAGTGGTAGTGAGTTGTAGTTGCATCATACGGAATGTCCATTTCATTAAAATTCCATGACTTTTTCATGGTTTTCGCTAAGTTCCCCAAAAAAGTTGTACTTTTTGCAAAGACTACAAACATTTCGGAATTCATTCAAGCTTTGGTATCTTTTCGCCAAGTTGAATCTGTTGGGTGCTATTGAGTCCTATGGAAGGCTTCCAAAATCATACATTGAAGGTTTCAAAGCCAGAAAAGCTGTTTACGAACGTTTGGATCCGAAAATTCTGTGACTTTCGGAAGGCAATTACAATATTTTTGTACGACCGATAAGTTAGTAAATGGGCCCCCTAAAATTTTCGGGACATTTTAGAACATCAGAAATTATTGTGGTTACTCCGATTTGTGGCAATCTCTATAAATCAAAGATTATGCAAAAAATATTTTTTTTTCTGAATTTTTTGGCGGAAGAAGATCAAAGGGTCGTTTACTATTAAGGTGTAGTTCCCAAATTTAAACATGCAATGTGAATTGTGGTGTCTGTGCGAATGCACTAGGGTCACTTTCATTAGGAACCAATTAAACTACCTAATTGTCTTTGGAATGTGGGGGGAAACTAATGCAGACATAGGGAGAATATACAAACTGAATTCCACTGAAGCATGGCCACTTGATTTAAATCCTGTGTCATTTTCTTGGCAAAATATAGAAATTACTATTTCTGCCTGTCCTATCATCTTATTTATCCACAGAAAGACGCTTAACTTTAAATGCTTCTCCATACAACACTGGTAAGAATAATATATAGGTATATAGTTGCTAGTATCTTGATAGAATGCTTACTGTGTGAGCTTAAAATCCAGTTTCCAACATGAAAAACCTTATCTGCTATACACAGGGGCCTGGTGTTTTCTGGTGTTGGGGGGAGGGCAAATAATTTTCTATATTGCATCTCAGCTCTCCCAGATCATTCACGCTTCTTAATTCAATAAGGTGAGAAGGAACATAATCTGATCATATTTGTTTTGCATCACTGCAAAAACAGAAAATGAGGGGCTGCAAATCCGTACCAATTTACTTCATCCGACCTTGATTAAAAGAAAATTAATTGCCACATCTAGATATCACAAGCAGTAGCCAATGTCTTTGTGGAACACATAAAAATCGAAGCCTGTAAAGGATCTTTTTTCTTTTTTTCAGTTAACCCTAAGTAAAAAAATGACTAACTTTAAAACCAACAGAAAAAAATTGTGATAAAAACAAGAAAAATGTTTAGCACCTGTAATTGAATATTATATAATACCTTAAATGAGGAAGACAGAGATTGAATGTTGCTAATACTGTACTTAGTAAATGTTAATTCTTTACAATTCAGGCTAATACTGTGTTCTGAGGATCAAATTAATTTCTGCGAGATGTAGCACTGCCCTTAACTGCCTCCGATTATTCACATAAATATGCCACAATTAATACAGGAATATTGGTAAAAAATTGAAATGATTAAAGTACATGCTACTATAAGGAGACACTTAACAGTTCGTAAATTAATGTCTATATTTACTTTTCCTAACTGCACTAAAGGTCAAACTGTGTTTGCACTGATTATGCTTTTCTATATTTAAATAAGCCATATTAGAGCAAGAAATATTAGCGGGATATAAGAAACTGTTACTGAAGTCGGAGAAAAAGGACTACAATGCAATTGCTGGTTATTCTGGTGTAAAAGGTTTATTACATTACACACAGGAATTAAAATAATAGCAATTAGGAAAATGTCATTTTAACATTTTATTAAGCTTCCATCCATGTGCTCCCCTTACAAGCTGCCCCTTCAAATGCACCGTTTAGTGCAGTCACAAATCTTTGCATTTCTAAAGGTTGCTAGCAAAAAATGTAACACTGTGGTAAAAAATATGCTTTGCACTATTTTTGTGAAGCCAAGCAAAAGGGGGAAGCTGTAGTAGTTTCTATGGACCCCTGGAAAAGGGTGTTGCACGGTGAATAAAAAAACATTGAATTAAACAACTGAACGTTTTTGTTGAAATTTGAACTCCTATAGTAATTTTATATGCAAGTGTATGTTTATTTATATAAAGATCAGCTGATCCAATCCGATCTATCCCAGGCTCTAAGTGCTCCATAAAGTAACAATTATTTTTTCTATTCAATATTTATTGAATTTTTCAAACTGAGGTAATAAACATTTTGTGTATTACCAATAAGTCATTAGCTGTGTCAGGTAATTCTCACCTAATCCCTAGTAAAGAGGGTAATAGGAAAAATCAGAACAAGAAAGTTATATTGCTTCTCCAGACCTACTGGCAAATAGGTGTTGAAATTTCTACCAAAACCACCCAAATTGCCTGATGAGCTTTTTAAAAAATGCTTTTGATTTTTAATTCTTAGAAGGCTTTGTATTGGCCAGACTTACTATAAAGCAGTTGATGTCAAGCAAACTGTGGGAAAGCATAGGGGTCCTTGAAAAATAAATGGCCATAACTGAGGCTTATTTTGAAGAATATGACAAACAAAAACTTTTCTCTGAAGCCAAAGTATTTATAAACTTGCCAAAGGGACAACTACTAAGAATTCTGCAATGAGTAGGTATGTATGTATGTATATATATATATATATATATATATATATATATATATATATATATATATATATATATATATATTGTATATATTTATATATATATTTGTGTATTGTGTTCTTGGGTATACAAGCAAATCACAGGATTACTAGTTTTGTGTATTCTTCTAAGGAACTCAGAGGTATGCATTGTTTTGTTATTAATGTGATACATGATTATTGTCATGTTATTCATTGTAACAAAAAAAAACCAGCAACACCATGACTGAAGGACAGGGTCAATGAATATGTGCAAAATAGATAACCTCTAAGGCTGTATGATGTCTCCCCTATTACTTTGGGGTTGATATAATAACTAGAGAGAGCAAAATAAAAAGCATTCCCAGTTAATTAGTAGCTGCATACTGTGGTCCTGCACACAATTCATCAGTCATCTGGTACTACATTACCAAAATATTCCACATATTAGCAGTGTCCCCAGGACTAAAAACCCCAAAGTCTGCAGAACTATAAAGACATTATAAAGATAAGAGTTTTAGTTGGTCACAGCATCAGTTATGCTAGAGAAGGAAATGGTCACATTCACCACCAACTCAGTTTTCACATGTATAGAAAGAAACTTGAACAGCGACTGTAAAATGTCCAAGCACTGGTTGTACAACATAATCCTATTGCTGATTTGCCACTCAATATGTTGCAGCAGTGCTGTAATTAGTATAGACTGTAGGACCATGTAATTAACATGCAGTTTTGTTCCTGTGTTTCAGGTGGTGAACTAAGAATCCATGAAATGATTTAGCGAATATGATTAGGCCTATAATGCTTCCTTTTAGCTGGTTGCAAGACTGCTCCCTTGTTGCTGTTCTCTGGCAGGTACAGTATTATTTTGCAGAGCATCTTGCTTTCACTAGCAGACTTGCATGTCAGATAACGTGTTATACTGTATTTGTCTTAATGTGCTACATTGTATAGAGCTCTTGATCACTGTGTGTGCCCACTTATGGTTTAGTGTACCTTAAGTGTATGAGGAGTGCACTGAGGAGCATCAGTGCAATGCTTCATTAGTTCCAACCAAATGAAAACAGTCCTACTTGCGACATTGATTGTCTTTAAAGTCTTTGCTAATCAATGCTCATTCTGTAGCCTAGATCTAATAGCATAATCTAAAAGGACAAAGACTCCAGCTAAGTTTTGCAACTATTTCCTAGGTATTCAGCTTTACCTCAGTTCCTTACTAATTGCACTACTTGTAGGGTTTTACTTTTTTGAATATTATACATTTTGGATAATTTAATTAGTGCCCAGGAACTGGTAAGGCATTTCTGTCACATGTTTACCTTCTATCTATTCTGTCTATCTATGTAAATAAACAATAAGCCAAACAATTAATAGATATATTTCTGATGCTTGAGTAATGCTCAGCTGTGCTTAGAATGAAGCACAAGGACCTGCACTCTGTATGAATATACCCCAGATGCAAGTTCTTGCTAAATGAGCACTAAAGGGTGCGGGTTTGTGCCCCTTAGTGCTCTTATGCTTGCAACCAGGGCATAATTTACATTTTTTTGCCATTAAGCGGTGATGTGTTGTTTGATGCAAAGGGTTTTCTTACATTTTGCTTCAGATTAAATTATCCTACAAGTCTCCTCAAAGTCTCCGTTTCATTCTGGAAGAGCAGAATGTGCCAGTAAACCCCCACCAGAAAGAACTGCAAACAAGACAAAATTCTTATTTTGAAAGAGCCTTTAAGCAATGGAAACCCTTACAGTAATGAAACAAATGCACCACGTAATCTTTTATAAATCTGATATCAGCATGAATATACTAGTATATCAGCTAGAAACATGATGGGATAAATGCGCTTCTCATATATGGTGACCCACCTTACCCTAGTCCTTCATATAAAACTGCTAATGCACATCAATTTTCTCAATGCCACTTTTCTTGGCTTGAGATCCTCTCTTTCTTTGTTGAAATCTTTCAAGAGCAGAGGAGCTGCAGTAATTTCTCTAATCAATATTTTTACACTGCACCACTTAAGAAACATGTTCACGTTTTTACATATGTATAGGGGGTGATATTACAACTTAATTTTTTATTACAAAGAAAGTCATTTAAAGATCATTGCAAAGTCATGGTCACAGAATGGTCCCATATTCTACATGTGTAAGTAAACAACAGTTTTTGACATGAACAGAGCTGCAAGATCAATAATGAAATTTTATTACATTATATGAAAATAAAAAAGATTAAAATGAGTATAAAGTACAGCTATCAAAGTCACTAAACTATATATATATATATATATATATAGAGAGAGAGAGAGAGAGAGAGAGAGAGAGAGAGAGAGAGAGAGAGAGAGAGAGAGAGAGAGAAAGGGGATAGAAAGAAAGTAATGCCACTGATAGGACCTCTAGGCCATTTGTTGATATGTTAAAGATTATGAACTACTATCCTTGGGACCATATCCTGATTTAAGAAGTTCAAATGCAGAAAAGCACTGAGGTTTACAGATACATTACAGTGAAATATACTGTTTCTAAGACAACGTACTTGCATAATACATAAGGATATATGGCACACTACAGTAATATAAAGTTGCTTCAGATTTCTATATAAGGCATACATTTAGATCCATTGCTAACGCACAAGATACTTTTTGTTATGTTATTAAAGGAATGAATATATTTCAAGTTTTCAAAATATGTCCCTCATATACAAATTGAAATTGATAAGAAGTATTGGTCAGTATTTGATATAATGCCTAATATCCTGCTAATATAATCACAGTAAACTTTACCAATCAGGTAATTTTCAGCTCAGTGTCGCTACCTTTAACATATCTATTTAAATATTATTATAAACAAGTATTTATAAAGAGCCAACATGTTCTGCAGTGATGTACAACAGAAGAGTGAATACTTAAGAAATACAAATTAGGGATACACTGAACCCTTCAATTCAAGAGTCATGTCCTGCTGAAAAAGGCTTGGATTTGCGAAATCCTGGATTTGATGCATTCCTAATACAAATATTAATCTTTGTTGAACCCCAATTAGGTGTCATATTTATAAAAGAATGTTTAAAATGTGGCATTAAAACACACCAACATAACCACTTTAACATTGTCGTATGTTGTTGTAAAGCTTTGTAATGTTTTTGAAATAGGGAGGCAGAATTATACATTTTTAAGTCAAATTTTGTTCAAATCTGAATCTTGTAATTAGTTATGAGCGAATCTGTCCCATTTCATTTTGTTATAAAATTTGCGAAACTGCAGAATTTAGCGAAATGCACCAATGACTTATTTGATGTGTGACTTTTTTTGATGCGGGTGAGACTTTTTTGATGTAACTGCAATGTATTTGATGGGTCTGGGGTTCTGCACCCAGACCACTGGAATGGAGTGGTGAGTAGCATGGTGAGCAAACTGTTTGTGCATGAATAGTGAACAAAGGGCACCAGGGCCAACTTTATAAGAGTGGTGAGCTTAATCCTCTGAAGGGTTGTTTTTAAATTTTCAATAAAAAATTAGAAATACGAGAATCATGGAAGTTTTTAAACATATTCTTTAAGTGGAAATATTGAGGAAAACTCCTAGCAGCATATTTATATAGGTATGTCAAATATTTTTTGACTAAACATGGTGACCTTTTATAGAAGTTGGTGGGAGTCTTTTCAATTGAATGGGTTCAAATTCCGCATTCCACCATTGCCAATTTTTTTCACAAAATGGGCAAAAAATTTGCTGAATGAGGAAAAAATCACGATTGCGTCAAAAAAAGTCATGATCACATGACATTCTCCCACAAAAAAGCGGTAGCGTCAAATACATTGCGGTTACATCAAAAAAGTCTCACCCGCATCAAAAAAAGTCACTCACATCAAATAAGTTTTGACGAAATGAACGAAATGAAATGGGACAGATTCGCTCATAACTAATTACAAGATTCAGATTTGAACAAAATTTAACTTAAAAAAATACACACTTACACACTGTCACACAACTTTTACACATGTACACACATGTATACACAAACACTTTTTTTTAAATGTTTTTTTTTTTTACCACTTTGTTTTTATTTTTTTTCCCTAAAAACTGTATATTTTGACAGCGTGACTATTGGATCAGATATTCTGACCACTAATTATACTGTCGTGTGACTTATTTTGTCGTTTCACTAATTCGCACAATTTTTGTGGTTTTATTGCATTTTTATCCCCGTATTAGTATTCCTGATCTGTTTTTAGCATAGCTTTGCCATGTGTAACTTTGGTGTAGAAAAATAACTTTACCTATTTTGAATTCATCAGAATACTTTCCAAAAATATATGGTTTTCTGGATAGTTAGGGGGTTACGGCACATAATACACTGTCACGGGGCTCTGTGCAAAAGCTGAGTTGGCAGGCGAGAAATCCATTTGCGCTATTTTCATTTTGGGGTCAGTACATACCGCAGACTTTGGTATATCTATGCATATTGGGCATCAAACTGTTCAGTAGACCTCTGGTGTTCCTATTTAGGGTGATTTGCCTTTGTACGCAAGAAATTGTGTAAGATAAATGCAGCAAATTGCAAAATGTTTAGGCGATTTTCTGAAATGTCATAAAAACCACTAACTTTAGGAAAGCTTTGCAGATTGGTACTTCGGTGTAGAAAGGATTCTTTACCAATGTTGGATTTGTCAGAATGTGTACTATATGTGAAAACTATATGGTTTTCTGAGTTTTTCTGTATAGTTAGGGGGTATTACGGCAAATAATATGCTGTCAGGGGGCTCTGTATGCAAAAGCTGAGTTGGCCGGCAAGAAATCCTTATGCGCTATTTTCATTTTGGGGTCAGTACATACCACAGACTTTGGTATATCTATGCATATTGGGCATCAAACTGTTCATTAGACCTTAGGTGTTCCTATTTGGGGTGATTTTCCTCTGTATGCAAGAAATTGTGTGAGATAAATGCGTCAAATTGCAACATTTTTAGGCAATTTTCTGAAATGTCATAAAAATCAGCAAACAGGAAAGCTTTACGGCTAGGTACTTTGGAGTAAAAATAAATATGTACCCATTATAGATTCAGGGGAATGTGTACTTTCCAAAAATATATGGCTTTCTGGGGTGAGTGTACTTTTTTTGTACCAATATCCCACATGAAGGATGTAAATGTATTGATTTTGCAGGTGCTGAAATGACAGATCATATGGGGGTATGTTCCCATTGGGGCCCCTACATGCCACATATTTGGGAAAACCTATACATATTGGGTATCAAACTGTTCAGTGGACCCCTGGCATTCAAATTTAGGGTGTTTTATCTTGGTACCTAATGCTATGTGGGAGATAAGATGCTGCAAAGTGGAAGCTTTGAGGGGATTTTTGGAAATGTCATCAAAATTGCTACAGAAAAGCTTTGCGGCTTGGTACTTTAGAGTAGAAAGACATGGGTACCCATTTTAGATTCAGGGGAATGTGTACTTTCCAAAAATATATGACATTCTGGGGTGAGCGTACTTTTTATTAGCTTTATCCCACATATAATGATGTAAATGTGCTGATTTTGCTGGAGCTGAAATGACAGAAATGATAGATCATATGGGGTTATGTTTACTTTGGGGCCCCTACATGCCACATACTTAGGTAAACCTATACATATTGGGCATTACACTGTTCAGTGGACCCCTGGCGTTCAAATTTAGGGTGTTTTATCTTGGTACCTAATGCTATGTGGGAGATAAGATGCTGGGGGAATGTGTACTTTCCAAAAATATATGACATTCTGGGGTGAGCGTACTTTTTATTAGCTTTATCCCACATATAATGATGTAAATGTGTTAATTTTGCTGGAGCTGAAATGACAGAAATGATAGATCATATGGGGTTATGTTTACTTTGGGGCCCCTACATGCCACATACTTGGGTAGACCTATACATATTGGGCATTAAATTGTTCAGTGGACTCCTGGCATTCATATTTAGTGGACCCCTGGCATTCATATTTAGGGTGTTTTATAGGAGATAAGATACTATAGACTGGAAGCTTTAAATCGTTTTTTTTTTATATACAAGTGAGAAATCTTCATAAAACTATATATATTTGATATTGGCACGTTCAGGAGACATGGGACTTTCCAAATCAGTATTTTTGTGCATAAAATAATTTTTGTTTCTGGTATGTGTGTTTATATTATGGAAAATGTCATTTTATTTTTTTGTAGACATTTTGTAGACATTTAGAAGCCTATATCCTGTTACAGAATTGGAATTACACATAAATTCTACCATATTTTGAAAGCTTATGTTGTCCTGAAAAAAACAATATATTGTTTTCCTGGGTAAACCAAAAGTCCCCCCAAGGAAAGGCCCCTAAAGTGAAACAGCGCAAAATGTGCAGTAGAAGTTACACTTTGACCAAAATGGCTGGCAGTGAAAGGGTTAATTCCTGTGGCCAGAGTCTGCGCAGTTCTCTCTGCTCTCCCCTCTCCTGCTTCCCCTCCCACAAGAATGCTCCCCGAGAATGCTCCACGAGAACTCCCTCCATTTTTAGGAATGTGTGATCTGAGCTATAACGGCTAGACTGCAGGCTGGAAGCTACTTAAAATGGCAGCTGCTATCTTAAGCAAACGGAGAAAGCTTCTAAAGCTGTTTACTCAAGTAAATTGTTCTAGGTGGCACTAATGTGGCAAATCTATTGGCAGTAAAATGCCAAAATGACTTTCCTTTTCCTTTAAGTGTCTGGAGGCACAAAACACATCAAGAATAATGTGAAATAAAGCTTCTTCTCTGTAACAACGACCACTGGATCTTGGAGTGTGCAGTCATCTAAAGAAACCATGTCTTTGACTTATTTGCCATAACCCTATCTTGATCTCAAACTCTTAAACCTGTCCTCATGTCATCGCATTAGTGTGTCATTTATGAATAACTGCCCAGCTGCACAGGTGGATTTAAGCTACCAACTGTCCTATTCCTTCAGGGGCATTCCAATTTCCCAGAGAGATAATGTCTTTAGGGTGGATTTGGTAAATGCATAGATTAACTATTCACTTCAACATTTATCATCTAGAGGTCTGAGGAACAGTTTATAACATATTTACTATACATTAACCCATTCAGTGCCCGGCTTACCTGCAGTATATTACCAATATATATATATTTCTATACTATGCTACCCAACATAGCATATTCAATACAGCAGCAGCTTTTGCCTCCCTTCAGTGTTTGATTTCCAGATTGCCCACCCTATGCAATTTCAGGAAAACAGTAGTTGCTTTTTGAGTGAGGTACACACAGATGAATGACTGGAATCTGTGGTATAATGCAGGGACTGAACATTAAAGAACTGAAGCAATGTTAACACATGTATGTTTGTTTTTGTGTATTTGTTTTTATAGCTAAAAGTGATAGGGGGATAGAACTGGAAAAACTGTCCTGTAGCTGATTGTTGCTACTCATTAGCTTGTGCATGTCAGTCAGTATGAATACATTCAATGTTTCTCAATCATGATTTCAACTGTAAACATTTGATACTAACTGGGACAATGTATTTGGTTGGTGTTAATGGTATGAATAGGAAAAATTGTGTTTTGCTTCTAGCCTCCACCTAATAGTTTCCATAAATCATTGGGAATTAACTTTATTATAGAATGTTCCTTTACATTGTTTGTGTAAACCCTTTTTGTCTGTTAAAAGACAAAGACCAGCTAGATAGGCTATAGAACAGGGGTGGGCAAACTACGGCCCGCGGGCCACATCCGGCCCCTTTGCCTTTTTAATCCGGCCCGCCGACGACGACAAGTCTCATCACGCGAGACTTGGTGTCATTGGCGTGCCGGAATTAAAGAGAGAAGGGGGCCCGCCCTGGCCCGGTCCGGCCCGGGGGTGAGTAAATGTGGCCCGTGAGCCAAAAAGTTTGCCCACCCCTGCTATAGATCATGGGCTACCTTGGGCTCTAACACACATGATGGGCCTTTGCTGTGGGGAAGAATCAAGGGGAAAGTAGTCAGCAGTCCCTACACTAAGGTAGCAGAGCCTGTAAAGAAGAATACTCCCAAGCTATGGAGCCAGAAAGCTGCTCTTTCTAACTAAGCTGACTATCTGACGTTCCTAGAATGTGCTGTTACAAAAGATATCCTGCACTAAATCCTCATTCACAGGGTCCCTGCTCTTCGACTTCTCCAAAGGTAATGATCCCTCTTGGACAAGATAAATTTACTGGACCTTGTTGATCTCAGGCTCAGTGGAACATCCACCTGGTTCAACAGATGCAGGCCAAAGAGGAAGACCACTGCTAAACACTATATTAAAGTGTGGCAGGAAGTGGTCATAACCTATGGCCCATTAAAGTACAATATGTAAATAGGAAACATATATACATGGGCATCTACCCAGTAACAGTGAAATAAGGAAGTGATAAAATTTAAAGCTAATGGGTTTGTTAACCCTATGGGTCCTACATTTGCTTTCTTGCAAAATATACTGTGGGATTAATCATATGCAATTTTTTTTATTTAGACTGGCTTTTGAAACCAGAGTTTTCCCCAGCAAGCCATTCTGTGGAACTGTGCACAAAAAGAAGGAGAAAGATTGCCAGAGCTCAGTTTGCCTTAATAAAAAAAACGAGGTTAGTACCACACTTTAGTCAAAATATATAAGCTCACATGCCACGTCAAGGTCCCTTATTGTACGCGGTCTTACACTGCATTCTGAATTTGTAGTCCAATTAAAATCAAGTTACCCAGTAAACAGTGTGACTGAGTAAGGCCATGTTGCACTTTCCTTTAACTCAGGAGCTCTAGTGAGAAAGCAGGGAGCTTTAAGCAGTGCCGGACCCTGGCAGCCCAGATCCGATCCCCCCCAGGGTGCTCCCGTGATCCGTCGTCTCCCTCCCCCAACGTGATGCAGGTAAGGGGCGGGTGTTGTGGTCCTCTGTGGAGGGGAGGGCGGGGGCCATTGGGGGGTGCAGGGGCCCCTGAGGCAGAAGCCCCGGTGGGCCCTGAACCCCCCAGTCCAACCCTGGCTTTAAGCCCCAGCTCATTAACATACACCTAAAATTATGTCCTTGTTTTAAAGGCTACATAGCATCTAGAAACAATATTTTGAAAAAATGTACAAGAAACACTGAAAGAAATCACCAGTGTTCAGTTTAACCCATGCTGTAGCAAACTGGCAAACTGAGTGCTGGCAATCTTTCTGCGGCCAATGCTAGTGTGGGTTAGAGCGAGCGCTGGCGATTTCTTTCTGTGTTTTGTGGAACTGTGCAGACTGTATGCCAAGGATCCACTGAGCTAAATGTTTTTTCAAGTTTTGAGTTTTACTATAGTTATTATTAGAGTTCTTTTGTTTACCATTGTTATTACAGGTATGGGATCTGTTATTCAGAAACCTGTTATTCAGAAAGCTCTGAATTATGGAACAGCTATCTCCCATAGACTCTATCTTAAACAAATGATCCAAATTTTAAAAAAATATTTCCTTTTTCTTTGTAATAGTAAAACTGTACCTTGTACTTGATCCCAACGAAGATATAATTAATCCTTTTTGGAGGCAAAACAGTCCTACTGGGCTTAATTAATGTTTGCTTTTAAAAAATTTTTAGTAGACTTAAAGGAACAATAAAACCAAAAACGTAAACTGTTTTAATGTAATTAAAATATAATTTACTGTTGCCCAGCACTGGTACAACTGGTGTGTTTGCTTCAGGAACACTACCATAGTTTAAATAAATAGGCTGGTTTGTATCCATGGGGGCAGCCATTCAAGCAGGAAAATAGGAGAAAAGGCACAGGTTATATAGCAGATAACAGATAACACACCATTGTATTCCACAAAGATGGCCACTGCACAGCAGCCAAAAAGCCTGCCTTTCTTTCTATTAAGGCCCTCTCCTGTTTATATTCGCATTCCAATTTAAACTGGCATCTGGTTGCTAGGTGCACCCTAGCAACCAGGTAACTGCTGAAATTCTAGAGAGCTGGAAAGCTGTTAATTTAAAAGCTAACACAAAATAGACAAAAAATAAAAAACAAAAGACAAAAAAAAAAACAACATCTAGCGGCAAATTGTCTCTGACTATCGCTACCTGAATCATACTAAAAATAATTTTAAATGTGAACTACCCCCTTAAGCACAACAGTGATGCTTCAAGACTTTTGCATCTTGGCAGGTCCGAGGTCTGTATGTACCTTACTGAGAATATCGAAGACCTTCATTTTTGCAGTAAATTCTCTATACATTAGACTGCAATATTGCTGATCTACATGAGCCACTATGATTTCAAGAAAGTTTGGGAGTTGCATATAATGCACATATCTCCAAAAATATTGCTCTGTGATTTCACACTTGTTACATCTGGTGTAAATTATGTAATCCGAGGCAGTGTACAGGTATTTGCTTATTCATTCTGCATCTAACATATTGCTTTATTTATCAAAAAGGTTACCACTATGTTATGAAAGGCAGTGTATCTTTAAAGAGAGAAAAAGCCTTTTGGAGACTATACAGAGATTCAATTATGTCAAGATGTAACATGCAGCATCTTTGGTTTTGGGTAATTACTAAAAACATTTTCAGCAGTATGCACAAATTTCCAAGCAGAATTAAATTATAACGAATTATTAGGGTGTATTTGGCAACATGGAGGATTAAACATATTGTGTTTGAACAGTAATTAGTGGTGGTCCTGTGGGAACCAAGCATTAAAAGGGACGAAGCTTACACTAAGCAAAATGGCCTTTTATTGTTCCCAACAGGGCATTTAGTAAATGCATATACCAAAATCCTTCCATAATTTCCTTTTTGAATTATGAAGTTTTGGTTTAAAGGGACAATTTTATTTTTTAAGCGCATATGTGGTTAGAGCTTTTAACATTACCACATTATTATCTACAACAACAGGTAAATAATAAGCAATTTATTTCACAAAGTAAATTATACAACAGGCAACACAATAAATGCCTTTTATACGTAACTCACAACTGTTTTGTACAACTCTCTGTACTTAACTCTATGCAGCCAAAATATTTTAAAGGCAGACTAGCAAACTAATACATGAAACACATTTTTCATAATACTTTTGATAGCAACATGGATCATACTGTATATTGCTGATTACTAATCACTAACAAAAGTTAACACACATTATATAATATTTATTTGAACAAGTGTTGTTGCCCATAGCAGCCAGTCACCAATTGGTTTTGTTCAGTCAGTTAGAACGAAAAGGCAAAGACGTGAATGGTGGGTTATGGACAACTGCATTGGTGCAAATTTTCATCATATTAAATCAGTCTCTTTAAGTAAAGCATCTGTAGCTACTAAAGTAAAAAGAAAAAAAGCACTTGAATATATATGCTAATGAACTTCTTAAACACCTACTGGACAACAAAATAGAACTATATAATCAAGACATGGGACACCAGGATACTAAATAGAGAAAGTCTCTCTCGCTAACAGACCTAACAGATCATAATGGGTAACATTGGATCTCTCATTGTTAAATATTCTTCCTCCAGTACATTTCTTTAAGGCCGAATGCATCCGATTGCGTTTTTTTCGTAATGATCGGTATTTTGCGATTTTTTCGGAAAATTATCGCGACTTTTTCGTTACCAATACGATTTTTGCGAAAAAACGCGAGTTTTTCGTAGCCATTCCGAAAGATGCGATTTTTTCGTAGTGTTACAACTTGCGCAAAAAGTTGCGATTTTTTCGTAGTGTTAAAACTTGCGCGAAACGTTGCGCCTTTTAACGCTAAGAAAAAAGCGCAACTTTTCGCGCAAGTTTTAACGCTACGAAAAAATCGCAACTTTCGGAATGGCTACGAAAAACTCGCGTTTTTTCGCGCAAATCATATTGGTAACGAAAAAGTCGCGATAATTTCCGAAAAGTCGTAAAGGCACCGAAAAAATCGCAAAAAATACGAAAAAGTCGCAAAATGTTCGTTTTCCAATCGGAATTCTTCCAATTCGGTCGGAATTCGTGTCTTAGTAAATCAGCCCCCTAGAGTGCATATAAATGTTCACTGTTTTATTGTATTTTTTTTTCCTTTTTGTCTTTATTTCCTTGTCTTTCCTCTACCAAACATCTTATGTGACAAGTATTATTGGAACCACAATTCCTTGTGTTGCTCAAAACACTCAAATTTACAAAAATAACGTTTTTAAAAAAACAAAACAACCACATCAATATAAGATGTCCAATGAAAGGAAGTTGTTGGGCAGCACTCGCTGTCACTACCCACTAGCACCCTATAGCAATAGTTGTTAAACTTTCCAATTCAAGCCCTGCTGCTGGTTCAGCGTTTCATCAAGGTTCCCCTTAACGCATAAAAACATTACAGATATAGAAAAAAATAGTGTTTTATCATCAGTTATTTAGTCATAGTTCCAAGAATATCTTAGGGCTCTTACAGATAAGGGTTTCTTCATGTGGTTCCTTGCGGTGGATCTTTCGTGCATGCATGCGATGGAACTGCATGAAGAAACACAGAAATACAGTCTGTTATTTTCAGTGAGTCTGTTCAGTGAGGCAGATTTATCAAAGTGTGAAATTGGAGTAAAATTCCAGAAAATTCCATCACTCTTTCCTATAGGATTTTTAGAGGCATATTTATCAAATTTTCATCCATTGATAAATGTGATAACTGATAAACGAGTTCTAATTTTCCACTTTGTTAAATCTGCCCCTACATCTGCTCCAGGGAGGTGCTTGCCTGCAGCAAAGTGAGTAAAAACTGATTGAAGAGTACAGGCTGTATTTTTTTTCTTTTGTGCTTTCCTGTGCTGGGGCACATGAAAGATCCACCACAGTGGAATGCAGAA
This sequence comes from Xenopus tropicalis, assembly GCF_000004195.4. NCBI lineage: Eukaryota > Metazoa > Chordata > Amphibia > Anura > Pipidae > Xenopus > Xenopus tropicalis. The sequence goes on from NC_030683.2 coordinate 64,565,706, forward strand.
AGAACACCTGTGTGTAGAGCCCTAAAACAGCACGTTCTCATTCCAAGACTCATGCTAATTGACATTTTGCAATATGAATTGTATTTGGGTTTCAGATGTGTCTAGGAGTGCCAAATAGGCATTATCTTTTGCATAACATACCCAATTGCTATACTGCCAGCTTGACTGTTGGAGAATTTGATTGCATTTCTCTGGATCAGTGGTACTGAGGGCCGGAAATTTTCTGGCTTACATGGTGGAGGGCCAATAATGGAAGCCAGTTTTGACCACTACCCTTTCTTTAAACTACACCCACTCGAAACCACACCCATGTTATCGCATGACCATACCCATATTAATGATGGTAGTATAGCAAAAACCTGCCATACTCTGCCTTCCCTACCCTGCTTGCAGTGTCGAACTGGCCCACCAGGATATCAGGAAAACTCCCGGTGGGCCCAGGTGTCAGTGGGCCCTCCTGCTCCTGACCATTTGGCCTGCTTCATTGTCATTCCCTATTTCTGAATGAAAACAAAGAAGAGAAATAGATGGAAGAATAAATAATAGCATGTAAATAAAAGAGACTAGGAGAATAAATATGCTGGGTGAGAAAAGGAGGAAAAATAGTTTGGAGAGTGGGCCTAGGGTCTAAGGTTTTCTTGTGGGCCCCTGGGGTCGCAGTCCGACACTGCCTGCTTGTGTGTGCCATACTCTGCCTGCCCTATGCTGCCTGTGAGTGCCATACTCTGCCTGCCCTATGCTGCCTGTGTGTCATACTCTGCCTGCCCTACCCTGCCTGTGAGTGCCATACTTTGCCTGCCCTATGCTATGTGTGCCATACTCTGCCTGCCCTACCCTGCCTGTGTGCCATACTCTGCCTGCCTACCCTGCCTGTGTGCGCCATACTCTGCCTGCCCTACCCTGCCTGTGTGTGCCATACTCTGCCTGCCCTACCCTGTCTGTGTGTGCCATACTCTGCCTGCTCTACGCTGCCTGTGTGTGCCATACTCTGCCTGCCCTACCCTGCCTGTGTGTGCCATACTCTGCCTGCCCTATGCTGCCTGTGTGTGCCATACTCTGCCTGCCCTACCCTGCCTGTGTGTGCCATACTCTGCCTGCCCTACGCTGCCTGTGTGTGCCATACTGTGCCTGCCCTACCCTGCCTGTGTGTGCCATACTCTGCCTGCTCTACCCTGCCTGTGTGTGCCATACTTTGCCTGCCCTACCTTGCCTGTGTGTGCCATACTCTGCCTGCCCTACCCTGCCTGTGTGTGCCATACTCTGCCTGCCCTACCCTGCCTGTGTGTGCCATACTCTGCCTGCCCTACGCTGCCTGTGTGTGCCATACTCTGCCTGTCTAACCAGCCTGTGTGTGCCATACTCTGTCTGCCCTATACTGCCTGTGTATGGCACACACAGGCAGCATAGGGCAGGCAGAGTAAGGCACACACAGGCAGCATAAAGTGACACAATCATGGCACTGCTCCTACAGTCTAACTTTTTAATTGCATTACCTCCTCAGTATGTGTTCTTTTTATAGTGTGCAGGGTTTATTTGTAGGTTTCTACTGCTGTCTGAGGTGTGAACAGGTGAACAATGTGGGTGATTACAGTCTGAGCTTGAGGTGTGAACAATGCAGAGGGTGAACAATGTAGGGATTAAAAGGTGTGAACAACACAGGGGTTTACTTTTTTAAACTATACAGGGGGTTTACAGCCTCAATCTGAGGGGGCCAGTACTCATACCATTTAAAGCTTACACAAAGGACAGCACTGCTCTGGATCAATTTCAAATCTTGGAAGTGCTGAAGCCAATAAAGTTATATCTTTACTGAACTTTTCATGCTGCTTTACCTACAATACTGCAAAGAGCTATATGTAATGGTTTAATACATTCATGGATAGGGATGAGCAATTTTGATTGCCTAAAACAGATTCTCTGCAAAATTTGTGTTTTCACAAGTGATGAAAATTGTCATGAATCTGCACTAGAATTTTTAATGTTTTGTTTCTCTGAAATCTAACTTTTTCGTAAGAAAAAAATATATAAAACACCTACTGCTAACGTAAAAGCACTCCAAGTTTAACTGAACACCAGATTTTTCTGAGGTGCCCTATTATGTTAACAAATAATGTTTACAATGGCGCAAATTTTATGTTATATGATCTCTAGAGCAAGTGGTTTCTGTTAATTTCCACCCTTTGTTTTTTTCACTGAAGTGCCATTTGTGATCTGTATTAGACAAAAAACGAACTGGAAAAATGTTTTACATGAAGCTGCCTGTAAGGACATTCTAGATGACTTTCCTCTAAGTCATTTGGATGATAATTATGACAACAGTGACCTTGAAACAGAATAAAAGCATGTTTTGTCACTGAATAAGTCAAGTTATAATCTGCAGCACTAAAGATTCATACCTTTATTAATGCAGATGATGATAAAGGTTAGGCTAATGGTTTCTAATTTATCCATTGTACTGTAAAAACCTAGAACTATAATACATCTATAAACATATGCTTTGTATTTTGTTAAACAATACAATTGACTTTCTTTTACTAAAGGACAAGTATATGAGCTATAGTGTACTTGTTAAAAATATTTGAGAAACAAACTTCAATCTGAGTATATTATGTGAGTAAAACTTGTATTGGAAACTGCAGTGGTATATGAACACATCATCATTGCTACAAATACTATATGAATTAATTTTCTTAAAAAACATTGTTTTTACAAAATACACTCATATTCTGGAATTTATGTCCACAATGTCCACAATATTTATTGATAGTGTTACACTTGAAATATTTGGTATAAGAAATCCCTGCCTTTCTTACATTGTCATTGATAACCAGAGAGCATTTGTTAATGAATGTGGTTTTTGAATAGATCAAAATACATTATAAGTAATTTTAATTGAAAGTTGATGACCAGTTCCCTAAGGATAGATTTGAGGTAAGTGCTTTCTCATAGAAAGCAATGATATTATCAACTTTATCATCTCTGTATATATCTTTGCTAAGATTGCATTACTTGACATGGGAGACTTCCATATTATTGTTATTGATTCCATATTTGCCAGATGGACTCATTTCTTATATAAAGAGCAGAATGTCCTCGACTGTGCAAAAATGACTGACACTTTTTTCTGCTGACTTCTCAGTTTGAAGTAAAAATAACACACCTATAGAACCTTTAGAAAGCCTTAGCTTGCTAAAAGTGCATGTACACCCTGTTTGAGTGTATTAAGGGGCAAAGTTGGGCTTTTATGCATGCCCTGAGAGTAATTTAGTCAGTGGGGTCTCACAGACACAAAAATGTATGTTATAAATGCAGCAGGAGTCTGAGTTGCATGACTTAAAACATTTATCAATGTTGTAAGCAATTAGTGTCATCAAGAACAGTCTACTGAGGGGGGTACTATGCTAGTTTTCCTTTTATACACCAGTTGCTATGTAGGTTGTATTGGCAACTTTTCCACAGTTCTAGAAATGTGTCAAATTCTGATTTCTACTATAAATAAAATACTGATGTTTGAAATGGAATAAAGTGTTAAGAAACAAAATTCCATATGTGGTTTATGAAAGAAAAAAAAGACAATAAAGGATACAAAAGACATTTACAATCTAAGTCAGGGAAGATGGAAAAAGTAATGTAGAAAATGTAAAACATGCAGCAAGGCCAATAATAACATTATAGTAGCAATATTGCAGGTCCACCTTGCTGCACAGGTGAAATTAGATACAATTGTCAGATAAAAGAAACCTACCTACCACCCTATAAATATGCCACTTCAAGTGCCAATAGAAACCTAGTTAATGTGCTGGTCACTCTAAAAGTGACTAGAATAAGCAAAAATACCCCGAGTGAAAAAAGTAGAGAGAAACTACATCACTGCTCATTCAACACACCTTACAGTATAAGAAAGGGATTTGCAAATATGTTTGTATCAATATTTACGGTGAGAAACTCTGGTGGACTGCTGGCAATAGACAAATAAATGAAAACGTAACTTTAATTTATATTTAACTAAAAGGAAAAACCCATTTATGTGCATACCTCATATTAATAAAAACAGATAAAAATAACTGCATGGAGCATATCAAGGATTGAGGACAAACGTAAGCTTTGATGGTAAACCACAATTCACATTGATTTTTGGCAGTTATGAGAATTTTTTTTATCAGGTATAAGCCATACATTTCTCAATGTGGTCTGCAAACTGCTTACAGTGGTTTGTTAAAGTATTCACCCCCATGGTATTTTTCATGTTTTGTTGCCTCACAACCTGGGATTAAAACATCCCCACAGCATGATGCTGCCACCTTATTTTACTGCGGCAATGGTGTTCTTGGGGCGATAGGATGTGTTGAGTTTGCACCAGACATAACATCTTCCTTGGTGGCCGAAAAGTTCAATTTTAGTCTTATCTGACCAGAGCACCTTCTTCCATACATTTGAGGAGTCGCCCACATGCCTTTTGGCAAACTCAAAACGTGCCTTCTTATTTTTAATGTTAAGTAATGGATTTTTTCTGGCCACTCTTCCATAAAGCCCAGCTCCAGGGCTGCAATCAGAAATCACGGGGCCCCTCACAATAAAGCATTCTCCAGCTTCCCCCAGGCCCCCACCCCAAAGCATTCTCCAGCTTCCCCCAGGGCCCCCCACAAAGCATTCTCCAGCTTCCCCCAGGGCCCCCCCACAAGGCATTCTCCACCTTCCCTAAGGGCCCCCCCACAAAGCATTCTCCAGCTTCCCCCAGGGCCCCCCCACAAAGCATTCTCCAGCTTCCCCCAGGCCCCCACCCCAAAGCATGCTCCAGCTTCCCCCAGGCCCCCACCCCAAAGCATTCTCCAGCTTCCCCCAGGCCCCCACCCCAAAGCATTCTCCAGCTTACCCCAGGGCCGGCCGGCCGGCCTGCCTGCCTGCTGCCGTGGTGTCCTCTGGTATGTGCCGCGGCTCCCAGCTACTTCTGCTAACGCACGGGCGCAACCTTATAAAAGCGGAGAAGTAGCGGCACATAGCGGAGGATGCCGCCAGAGCCGGAGGAAGTGAGGGCCCGGACTTGATTAAAGGGGGCCCGAGCTAAGAAAACTTTAGCGCGGCCGGGCCCCCTTTAAAGCTAAAAACGTCCGGGCCCAGGACGATTGTCCCCCCTGTGCCCCCCTGATGGCGACCCTGCCCAGCACTATGGGGTGTACGGCTTATTGTGATCCTATGGACAGTTACTCCAGTCTGTGCTGGACTCTGCAACTCCTTCAGGGTTACCTTTGGTCTCTGTGCTGCCTCTCTGATTAATGCCCTCCTTGCCCGGTCTGTGAGTTTTGGCGGGTTGCCCTATCTTGCCAGGTTTGTTGTGGTACCATGTTCTTTCTATTTGAAGATGATGGATTTGATGATGCTCCGGGGGATCCTCAAAGATTTGGATATTTTTTATAACCCAACCCTGACTTGTACTTCTCAACAACTTTGTCCCTGACTTCTTTGAAATGCTTCTTGGTCTTCGTGGTGTGATAGATCTTGCTTAGTGGTGTTGAAGCCTCTGGGGCCTTTCAGAAAGGGTGTGTTTATACTGACAGATCATGGGACACTTAGATTGCACACAGGTGGACTTCATTTCACTAATTATGTGACTTTTGAAGGTAATTGGTTGTACCAGGACTTTTTAGGGGCTTCATGGCAAATGGGGTGAATACATATGCACATGCCTGTTTTTTATTTTTTTTTAATTCTTTTTTTTATATATGTTTCTCTCATTTTACTTCACCAACTTCACCTACTATTTTGTCCAGATCCATCACATAAAAACATAAAATAATAAATATTTAAATTACAGGTTGGAATGTAACAAAACATGAAAAAGGCCAATAAAAAAAAGGTGAATACTTTAGCAAAGTACTGTAGTCCCCTCTTCCATATACAAACTGGTCCCTTAACAGTAATTCCACACTACCCATAACTATACATGCACTCAGGGATTTCAGCAACATTGTGTAATCTGGTGTATTACCCTGCATGTGAGCCAATATCGGGTAATCACTCTGTACACATATGGTCAGGTAAGTGTACGTGAGTGTAATCGTTTAAACCTCAGCACTTTCTCTACCTGTCTCACCCTAGGACCTTGCTTATTGAAATTAAATACAAGACGACACATGTACTAAACAATGTATTTTAATGAGACTGATGTACTAGGGCGCATTTACGAACACAGCTGCAGTTGTTGTGTGTGTTCATTAAAAGTACTTTACTTGCGTCTACTGCCACCTTCAGGCTTCCATGGTTCCCATTGTGGGCTGCGTCAATAGACACCACAGGTTTGCGCCTAAAGAATCACTTGCAGACTTTATTTTGACACTAAGGGGCCGATTCACATAATGCTTATCGCATGCTTTTTTTTGCGTTAAACAGCACGTAATAAATAAGTACCGATTCATTAAAGTAATTTTGCATGCGTTAAAACGCATATCACGTGCGATAGTGCATTTTTTTGCGCACGCGATATGCGTTTTAACACATGTGAAATTACTTTGATGAATCGGTACTTATTTATTGTGTGCTTTTTAATGCAAAAAAAGCATGTTATAAGCGTTATTTACATCGAATTGCGTTAATTCTCGCATAGATGTAATACTAATGCATGATTCACAAACACATATGAAGCGTTAAACGCGCTAAATATTGCATTAATCTGTGCAAAAATCAACACCTACTTGGGGCAGGCGATACTTAAAGAAAATTGTGGTTCGTGAGCTTTTGGCAACACAACATGGACTTTGCAGTGGGATTTTTTCAAGTATGTGTTGGCCCTAGAGTGATGCATCCTCCAGTTTTCAGGGAATGGTATTTTTCAGAACAGTAGTTTTCAGAAAGTAATGGTCACGTGCGATAAATCGTGCGCTAATATAGCAAGCGGCGAAATATATTGCGCGCAGTGGGAAATAACGCACGCAGCGGGAATTAAAGCAGGAGAAATGCTCATTACGAGTTAAATAACGCAAAGAACATCACGTCTAAATTATGACATGTGTCCTTTTAGTGAATCGTGCGTTAAGTCGCAAAAAATAAGAAGCGAGAAAATTTTTAACACATGCTATAAATAGCGCTTGTTTTAATGCACTTTACTGAATCAACCCCTAAGTATGTGACACTGATGCAATCCTGGCTGAGAATTTTCTGCCCAATCTCATCAGATTAGTCCAAACTTACATATGCAGCTGCTCATGTTTTGACACAATGGTAGTACCAGACAGCTATTTTTGTAAAGACGAATACCCATATTTTCACTAAAACACTACTTTAACAGGCTGTGGAGATCTTTAAATAACACACTCTTGGTATCTAGCACAGGTTGAATTTTTTTTTTAACTTTACTTGAAGAGAAAACTCTATAGCAGCAGAGCATGTGTGATTATGAAAGTCTATGGGAAATTCACACAACAAGGAAAAAAAAATAAGGAATTTTCTTCTCAACTGTTGATACATTTGTGCTTATGCGTCAACACTAAAGTAAGCTGTCACAGTAGTAGTATTTTGGCTCCTTTTACTGGTGTGAGTTATCTATAGATAATTGCATATTATTGCAGCAAATGTTTAAGACCAAAATGAAGGCTGCATGAATGTTGATTAAAGTGGAAAGGTATTCATTTGATTTCTGATACATTAAAGTATTACAAATATATGGCCAGCATCCTTTTTTGGGGGGGGGGGGAAATTCTAGATAAGCCAACTGATATATTGATAGGTTATATAAAAAGAAAATTACAACTGGCAACCATATAACTGAATCACACAAACCATTCTTTTTTTAATAAATGTATAATTATTTTACCCTTAGAATTAGTATAACAACCAATGCACACCAGTCATTAAGAAAAAATTACATATCTCTTCACCTCTTGTATCGGTTATTGATTGCTGTATATGTAACTCTGTATGTCCAATGTATGAAACCCACTTATTGTACAGCGCTGCGGAATATGTTGGCGCTTTATAAATAAATGTTAATAATAATAATACATCACAGAACTCTTTTGGTGTAGCTGGTGACCGTTTTGTCATTGCATGGCAATAATTCTGGCACTAGATTGTATTGTACTTTAATAAGCATGGAGAAATACATTACATAGTGTCATTTTTTGTTGATGTGATAGCGGGGGAAAACATATTTTTACTCCAGAATATTTCCAATTAGACATTGATTGCGGTATCGTACGATGACTTTGATTAAAACCTTTGGCTGCACTTTATCAATGGGCACATCTGCTTTTAGTTGTAGATTAGAGGACCCATTTTTCCTTCTCCAGCAGTCAAGGCAAACCCTTTTGTGAAAATAGATTAAAATCAGCACCTAAACTTAACAAGGCACATGAAGAACAAGATCGGGCCAATATTATGACTGGGTAATTTATAAATGTAGTTGCTATCTGCTTTACTGCTTTATTTAGTTCCCTCTTAATTGTGGGTTAGTTGTACAGTGTGGAAATGTATATGTATACTAAATGTAAAGAAAGAAATTGCATTAGCAATGGGGAAGGTATATACAAACTGCATCTGGTGGTGGAAAAATAAATCTTGCATAGAATTCTAGGAATTATATTGTCTATTTAAATGCTTGCTTAGCTTTACCAAGTAAAAGTTTTTTTTAATAAGCACCTGCAACAAATTCTGGATGGTGGTGTAATCTTAACTTCACTCTCAGGGGTTTCCAGGGCCACATCAGAACCTGTACTCAACAGGCCTCCAAGTAAACACAAATAGAAAGTAAATAGTAAGGAAAAAAACTTGCATGAAGAACTATACCCATCTTTAACTCTTGCCAGAAACTTCAGGTACTAATCTTGCAGTTTTATAAATACAAAAACAATCAAAATTCTCAGGTATTTCAGTGTGGTGTGTTTTCTTTGCAAAATCGGCTCTTAAGAGGAGCTAAAGCGACAGAATAAAATCTACAAAAGTGTATGTTTAATGCTTAGGATTGTTGTACTGCTACCTGTGTTACTCCATTCTTTCACCAACTGGGACTTGCCATCTTGAGAGTCAGATGCTCTCCTCTGTCATTGATATCATACTATGCACCAGGAGAAAGGCACTAGAAGCACAAGATAAGCATGATGCAGTAACTATGGGAGACCATGGAGGCAATACTTTAACCTGATAGGGGTTGCTGTATTTGAAAAATAAATGGTCTTTTTTTCGTGTTAAAACAAAGGAAGAGATTTCCCAATTTATTTTAAATTAAATCACATGCAAGATGTGTGACAGTTGAATCTAACTTAACCAGACCAAATTTCAGTCAGTATCCCCTAACAAAATAGGAGAACAACCCAAATTGCTAGTTCATTGTCAAGTACTCTCTCTTTAAGGCAGTGCTGTCTAGTTTTTATTTGCTTGTTGAAACTGTTCAGTTTTAGGACAGCAGGGAGAGGTCACACCTGTTGTTGGAACTTGATAGAAGGCTTATTTATAAACTTTCAGAGCTTGGGATTCTTGCAGAGCTGGATTGCGCTGACGTCCGGAGGGGAAGGTCACAGAAATGCTTGTTTATAAAAGCAGCAGCAACTGGAAAATCCATAAAAGTCTGAAATGATGAAATTAACAAGCTATCTGATCAGGCAATTCAGGCCCTGTGTGTGCTTCCAGTCAGGCCAGCCAGTTTCAAAGCAAGTGCTCTGTGTAGATGAGAATCTGTGTTTTCAGAGCACAGTGCTGTTACCATCAATCAATCTGGCTTAAAAAAAGGCAAATATGTAATGCTTGTGGGTCTTTGTCTTTGTCACTATTATGTAAAATGCAAACATGCAAAGTATTTTAACCCTCAGGGTATAAGATTACATTTAATTTATACTTGGAAGACATTCATTGTTATATGAGGACACAAAACTGCTAAAAGCAGTGAAGTTCAAAGCTAAGTTCATATGAAGGCATTTGGCACACTCTTGTCCCTTCTTCAGGAACTGTTACAAACAGAGGTACATGAAACATTGCTGCTTTGTTTGGCCAGAAAATTAGTTTTCACAACTGGAAAATTTTCATTTCTATTTTTAGAAAAGAACAGGGTAATTCATACCAAAAATGGCCATTTAATCATGCTATACAACCAAAACTATGCGTTTTGCAAATAAATTTCTATGTCCGAAGGATATGTTCACCTATTCCTGAGAAAACACTTTTATTTACTATGTAATGCTGTGGAAAAATCATCTTTCAGTGGTAAATTAGCACAATACTTGAATTCTGTCTAGAATACAGGAATACAATTTTAAATGATGAGTAAACATTATATACTAGTGCTAAAAAATGCTGCATAAACTCTCTATAGAAGAATTATAAAAAATGAAAATAATGTTGGCAAACTGAAAAGGAAATAGAAATATACTGTAATTTCATGTCCTTTGTGATATAAAACTCTGATAATGTAGAGGTAAAATAACAGGAATACATTTTGAAAGAGCATTATACAGGACTGTTATGCGGACACCTGTTTTCCAGAAAGCTCCAACTTACAAGAAAGGCCATTTCCTATAGACTCCATTTTAGGCAAATAAGTCACATTTGTTAAAAATGATTTTCTTTTTCCTCTGTAATAATAGAACAGTAGCTTGTATATGATCCTAACTAAGATAATTAATACTTATTTGAGGCAAAATAATCCTGTTGGATTTATTTAATGTTAAAATTATGTTTTAGTAGACTTAAATTATAGAGACCCAAATTACAAAAATACCTCTTATCCAGAAAACCCCAGATCCTGAGTATTCTGGCTTACAGGTCCCATAGCTGTATAAACATTATGATACATTTTATTTTCAGTATATGTTTGGTATATGTTTGGCCGCTCCTTAAATACTTTTTCACTGGCAAGTGAAAAATATTGCATATGTATACATGTATGCCAGTATTCTTTTATGTTTAATGAAATGTTTTCTAAATATATCATTATAAATTATTAGCATTTCTAAGGGCAAAGACACATTGAGCTACTTAGTAGCAGCTACTTGTCATGATTACTGAACGCCAGAAAATACCCTGCCATAGACAGTACTAAGAATTGCCTCTGCTAAAACAAACATACAGATAATTATCAGTAAATGATCACCATTGTCTATTGTAGGCATGACAACTAGCTGCTACTAGTAGCTCCATGTGTCTTCACCCTAAAACTCACTAAACGGCTTCCTTAATATCTGGTTACATACTATATAAGGTTGAGAAACATCTTTGAGCAAACAGCTTTCTATTGGTAGTAAAAGGGCCATCTTATCAGATCCCAAACTTGGTTTCACGTACTGGTTAGAGTAGTTTAATATGAATCTATTATACACCCTTTTTTATTGTATACTCTTGAGAGTAGTGCCATCTGATTCTATTCTTACTCTGTAAACCCTTGTTTGTTTTACAAAATATTATAAGATCCCTGTTAGTTATAAATTAATTATAAGAGTGTAATTTACTCTTACAATAGATAATATTATTTAATAGTACCCAAGTAGTAAATAATTTTGGGTTGTGAAAATTACCACCTTGGGTGTCATTAAAATATGGTGCATAATACACCCAACACTGCCACTGTGTTAGTGATTAAGAATTCAAAATGTATTTTTCCTACTTCACTGTAATTCATGGATCTAACAGGGGGCTTCTAATATATTTATCAATTACAATAAGGGCACCTTATTTCTTATAAAACATACAAGTAACACCCAAAATAAAGGAAACAAGTGAGTAAATTAGGAGTGCTATACCTTTTCTGTAAAACAGGTGCTTACACAATAATACTTTCAAATACTGTACTTTTTACCTAGTATGACGTATAATAATGTTGGACTGCCCATTTTCCCAAATGCTACAATGGTTAAGAAAAGGAGCTTTTAAAACATATACAAATCCACTTTGGTGTTGCACTAAGGGGCAGAAAGTAGTGTGGTGTGGAGGTGCAGATCACCCAAAGCAATAGGGCAGGCCTTTTGTAGCCTTCATACAATTTAGGGGGTAGGTGAGGGGTGTCTACAGTGCCCCCAGCCACTCCCTCATGAATACTGTGCTACAAACCTAGGCAGCTCTGTGACTCATGTGACTGCACATATTAATTTAAGCAGTGAGACAACAGTGCAAGCATAGTTATGGTTGGACAATGAAAGAAATGCATTTCTATCCTAATGACAGTGGAATATTCCAGAATATCCCAGAGAGACAGTACTGCTATTAATCCATAATTTGATGAGCATACAAATTATTAACTTTTAAGTTTTTCCCCTGCACTCAGTAAGATTTTTATTTTTTTCTTCAAAAAAATTGCTGCAAAATTTAATTGTGAAAATCAGCCCTTATTGAAGAGTCTGTTTATTATAATTATTGAAGAGACAATAGTTCTCACTGAAAAAACATCAGCTAATGGAGTTTCATGTAGATAAAAGATGTTCCATGCCTTCCATAGAATTTAAAGCTGCAGAATGCATTGTTGTTTACATATTTTTGTAGTTCTGTTTAGATTTGTAGTTGGACAGCTAGTAGTGGCAGAAGAGCCTTATCATCAAACAATATATACCTGTACTTTGCAACCACCTTGTGTCTCAAGTGACAACTGAAGTGAATGTAATAAAATAACTGAACAGTGATGAAATTTGGGTCTTCAGAGCTGACTTTGGTTGGTGCATGTGTAGTTTGCTTAAGCCAGATGGGGGAATGCCCAAATATTAAGATGGTGGTGCAAGCTCTGCTCTGGCAGTAAATAACTTGTGAGCAGCGGAGGTAAAGGAAGCCAAATAATTAATGTGGCAGTTTAGGAGAAGGGCTAGTAACAATGATACTTTGGCAGGTTTCATTCTCCTTTAATGAAAAAGTACCTTTAAGCTGGTTTTAAGACTGCATAGCACAGAGCACAGAATAACGTTTGCAATGTAATAAACTGTGCAATGAAAATTACTGCATTGTGGAATTCAAATTTTTATTCTGTTTATGCATTTTAATGTGTAAAGCCGTAAATTGATCTCTTTTTGCAAGTATATGGCTAGGGTTTGCTTGGAAAGAAATTAAGGGAATATTGACAATAGCAATGCATAACAAGTAACCATTAAGGCAACGTAACTTTTTGTAAAGAGGTTATTTTCTTACCCAGTTAGTTACATTGGTTTGATGTGGACTTTGGCTGTATTAGCTAAATAATAAAAATCTAGTGGGTAGGTTATGTGATAAAAAGTGCAAACCTTGATATATGTCTAATTACATCTAGGAACCAATCAGCAGGTCGCATTTACTGGTCACCTGTGGCACCTGGCCAAACGTTGTGCCTATTATTTCCTCATTTGCAGGTTTTTTGTGCCTACTTATGTAAAGAGAATTGAATTAGCTAGATATTAAAATTCTATTAAAATCAAGTTTTTCAAGATGCTTTTTTCATGTACACCAAAAATGCATGTGTGTATGTGATTCATTAATTTCCATAATTAAAATCCTTAAAACCTTGTGTCCTGAAAGCTTAATTTTCACTTGGTGACTGATAGTGGAACAGGTGGTTCAAGAGTTTGCAAGTGTCAAGTGAACAAGCTGCTCAGAAATGTACAATTTGCAATCCTTTCCATAATGCTGAAACTTAACCCTTCTCAGCTAACAAGAATTTTACCCTGTCTACATTATATTAAGCCATTACACACTAGGCAGTGCATTTGCAAGTAAAAAAAACAATAAAAAGAATGAAACTACTTAGAGTGATTATAATAATATTGTTTTATTACCTGTAATTGGATTGTTTTATTTGGTTTTATTCTGCTTTTTGCTTTAAAAAGACCTAAAGACCTTAGGGGGTGTATGCGAGGAAGGAACAGGCCCACCGTTTCCTTTTTGAACTATATGTATAATATGCTGAGTGCCCTAAGGTTGCAATTCCGACAGATTTATAAACCAGCCTGCTTTGCAGATAGCTTGCCAAAAACTGACCAGATATCTATTGAGCAGGTTGCATCATTTTCCCAGATGACCACATGGGTGTGTTGCAATCCTCACAAGACTCTCCACAGGTCTCAATAGGCATGAGCCTGATTTAACCCTTAGGGGCACATTTACCAAATCACGAACACTCGGAGTGTTCATTTGAACGCTCCGAGCGTATTTTCGCTGATTTGTTCGGGCGTCCATACGATTTTTTTGCCGCACGAAAAAATCGGAAAGGCTTTACCGCTGTTTACAATTGTACAGTATGAAAATTTTGTGACTTTCGGATCGCCAATACGATATTATTGTGACTAATACGATTTTTTCATAAGCATTTTTGTGATATTTGCTATCTTCAGAAATTTTCGTTTCCAATCCGAATTTTTCCCATTCGGGATTCAAACTCGTGATTTGATAAATCTGCCCCATAGTGTCTGCTATAAATCCATTCATTTTGCAAACTTGCCAAATGTGCAGCTTTACTGGGTGCTTGTCATAGGATGTAAAACTCAGAGGGGATTTCTATAGTTTTAGTAGTACATTTTGATAAATAGGTTAGTGTTCATAACTAAAAATTTAATAAGTATACTGCTGTTTATTAATCTCCTTCTAACTATAATAATTAAACAAAGTTAAAATCATATAGTGCTATGCCTATGTGTAGTACCTGTTTTATAATGCACTGTTAGCACTACCCATATATATGAGTAATAGTGGTAGCTAGAGCTTACAGGAAGTTATGTTTTTTTCTGTCATGGGAAACATGTTTTTTTCAAAAACAGATTTTTTTTTTTACATGTCATTTTGAAATTTCACATGTGACATGTGACCTGTGCTCTGATAAACTTCAGTAACACTTTACTGCTGAGCTGCAAGTTGGAGTGATATCACCCCCCCTCCCTTTCCCCCCAGCAGCTGATCAACAGAACAATGGAAGGATAGCAAGATTGCAGCTCCCTGACACCTGTTTAGCTAAAAGTGGTAAAGAAAACAAAAAACTCAATAGTAAAAAATCCCAGTCTGGCTTGAGACTCCTTAAGTTACATTAAGCAGGAGAAACAATAGGTTATCTGAAAGTAGTTCTAATGTGTAGCACTGGCTTCTTCTGAAAGCTTTAGAATCCCTTTAAAGCAGCATTATTTGTGCTTTATTTATAAGCATTTAGCTATCTACAGTATATGACAGAGCCTGATATAACCAAAATGTCTGCAGCATTTCAATTTAGTAAAGCAGTGTACCATCAAAAAGCAGACATGGGAGATTCAGGGTATGTTGTCTGTGTCACTTGTCATAAGTTCTAGGTGTCCACAGCTAACAAAGCCACATATTGGGGCCGATCCACTAAAGGGTATTAACGCTTATCGCATAGTTTTTTTGTGTTAAAAAACATGTGATAAATAAGTAACGATTCATCAACATAATTTTGCATGCGTTATCACTCATATTGCATGAGTTAAAAAACGCATTATTGCAATGCGTTATTTACATCGCATAGAAATAATACTAACGCATGATTCACAAACACATATGAAGCGTTAAACACGTAAAATGTGGCGATAATTACTGTGAAACTTAACGCCTCCCAGGAGTAGGCGTTACTGAACAAAATTGCAGCTGGTGATTGTCTTTGGTGACAAGATGTAGTTTGCAGTCAGAATTTTTCAAGTATGTGATCTTCCTAGAGTGATGCATCCTCCAGTTTTCATGGAAATGGTAATTTTCAGAACAGTAGTTTTCAGAAAGTAATGGTTACATGCGTAAAAGTGCTACGAAATAACACATAAATATATTGCATTCATTGAAATATTGCTTAAAAATTGCTCATCGCCAGATAAATAACGACAAGAACATTGCTTCTTAATTCAGACAAGTGTCCTTTTAGTGAATTGGTCGTTAACTTGCATAAAATAAGAAGTGATAATATTTTTATCGCATGCTATAAATAGCACCCGTTTTTTCGGACTTTAATGAATCGGCCTCATTATGTCCCATTGTGTGGCATTAAAAATAATAATAGCAGGCAGGGGCAAGAAGGGGTGGTGGAGAAGAATGTAAGAAACAGCATAAAAGGATGTCCTGGAAAGCAACAATATACTCCTAATCATTTTTGTGCACATCTACTTAATTTAAAAAATATAACATAAAAATCTGAATAGTATTGAATATATACATTACAGATATGAGTAAAGTTGCTATAATCCTCTGTGTGTTTCTCTAAATCAAGCTACTGCCCAACTTATTCTATCATGATTTGAACACACAAATCCTGGGTTTGCATCTAAACGATCATTGCGCAATTATAACCTTTTTCAAAGGAACACCTTGTAGCCTTTATAACTCATAGGACAAGGAACAATATGTTTCAACAGATTATTGGCTAGTTTTTGTAGGTAATAACTTTGTCCCAAAAAGTAAATTGTCACCCCATTGTAGATAAATATCAGAGCTCTCTAATAATATATCGACAATACACAATTGTGCTACAATCTCTCACCATATAAAACCATGTTTTTGACCTCACATTTGCATGATTTTGACAGCTGTTGCTTATAGAATGAGACAATTTAGCATTATGATTGCATTTTCTGTATAGATCTTTATTTAAAGAAGAAGTTAAGCCTTCCTGGTAAATTTTTAGTACCAGCACACAGCCCCTTCACCAACATATAACTGACACTTGTCCCAACTTATCTGTGCCCCCTTATCTGTTAAAGTACAGCGCTTCTCAGAAGTTTTGGTCAACATCTTTAGCTGTGTCCATTCTGTTTCCAAAGTCCACTTTGCCGATCAGCAAGCAGTGCATGCACACTGGAAGCCAAACTGTGAAATTGGGCTACTGCATATGTTCCTACTTGAATTTCATGATGGGAATGGAAGTCTCATGACCAGAGGTGGTGGTGTGGCTCTGCAGTTCTGGATATGCAATGGGCCACAATTAAGTTGGCATAAGTGTAATTGATATGGTTGGGGATGGAGGATTTGTGCACTAGCACTAAAATTGAAAATTTTCCAGGAGGTTTTGCTTCCCCTTTAACAGGAGACAACAACTACTTGATTTAACTCCTGTGGTGCTGCATTCATTAAGTGAGAGATGAGAAATTGACTGAAATTTACATGATAAAGCTTGTTTTTTCCCATATTGGCTTTTAAAAAAGGCAGGGAATCCCTTCTCTCAAAGGTATAATCATTAGTACAAGGCACAGGTACAGCTGAGAGACACCTGATGACACACTGACAGGTTTAGGAAGAACTAAAGACAAATTCACAAAAAAAGTGTGTAAAATGTCATTTAAAATGTTGTGCAAAAGGCAACATTTGGAAACTGTTTAAAAGACAAATTCCCAAAAGGGGAGCTAGAGCTTTGCGAATAAGGCGGGAAATCCAAAAATCTATTTCACTTTTATTTTGTCTTAATATCACCACTTTTGTGAATTCCGCCCATGTGTTATAAGACAAACAAGATGCAGTTTATTTCACTGTATGTTTCACTGTTACCATAATTTAATGTTAAATGTTGGCTTCATATTAATACTTTAGAGGACTGATAGGTTGCAGACGGAGGTCCAACAAATTAACAGACGACTGGCAGATGATCTTAAAAGTGTAGGGAGAGAAAATAATTTGACAATCATCAGCTAATGAAGTCAGAGGACCCAAGCAGCCAAAAGCTGAACATTTGGAGATTTTTCTATACTTGTCAAATGCTTGTATTGTAAAGAAGGCTTCTGCAATATCCATTGGGAAAGAAAGTATGTGCTAATGCATGGATATCAAATCTTTTAGCACATTTACTCTTTCTCACTTGGGAACTGAAGTGATATATACAAAGGGGCTAATTCACAATAGGCTGAAAAAACAAGTGTTATTTTTAGCATGTGTTAAAAATATTATCACTTCTTATATTTGGAGAATTAATGATCGATTCACAAAAGAACACTTGTCTGAATTAAGAAGCAATTTTATTGTCGTTATTTATATGGTGCTGACATATTTTTAAGCAATATTTTAAAGCATGCAATATGTTTATGCGTTATGTCATAGCACCCAAGACATTTGGGATGCCACTGACACAATAGAACTCTCTTTTTACAGTGTTCCAGGCATTTCTATTGATGGGAAACTTAATATAATTCACAGACACAAGCATATTGCATCCAGGACCTGCCCAAGGCAACTTGAAAACGTGGGCTGTGACAGTCCACCATATATCCCTCCAACATTCTGAAAACTTCAGTTTACGAAAAAATGAAGGGAGCACAGAAGTTTGACTATGCCAGGAACAGCATGGCTTCTGTATGTTAGTGGCTGCAGGTAAGGCTCCAGTACCTCATACAGGCTGTATATTGCTGCTCTATTTAACCTGTAGCGCCTCACTATTTCCTCCTCTGATAATCCCTCTAGAGTTGATCTTTCCCTGAAAACTTGAGGGTGCATCACTCTAGGACGTTCACATACTTGATTCTCTTCTTCACAATCAAGAAAAAATCAGACTTCAAACTACATCTTGTCTTCAGAAATGCTCACCAACTGCAATGTTCTTTAGTAATGCCCACTCCTAGGAGCCGTTAATATTCACAATAATTATCGCAATATTTCATGCTTTCAACGCTTAAAATATGTCTGTGAATTATGTGTTACTATTATTTCTATCAGATAATTATTGCAATCCGATGGACATAACACTGCAATAATTGAGATTTTTGCGCATGCAATATGACTAGTAATGCATGCAAAATTACTTTGATGAATCGTTACTTAATTAAAGAACACTTTTTAATGCATAAAACTATGTGTTAAGTGTTAATGACCTTTTGTGAACCAGCCCCAAAGTCTACATATTCTTATTTTCATTGTATTGATGCCAGCATTTAAATTGCAACAAAAATAGATTATAGCAGTACACTCGGCACCACTAGAAGTATAAAATATTGTTTAGGGTAATTTCTAAACATTTAGGAAAAAGTGAGGTCATGTACCCCTCCTATCACACCCTCTCTGATTTCTTTTAGAAGACATGGACCAGATTCAATTTGATGAAAAATAACTTAAATGAGTTAAGCTCCTAATTAAATTCCAGACTTTCCCATAGAGCCAGATGCAATTCAGTAAGAAAAACTTATTTCATACTGTTTATCACGTGAAAACTCTATTGAAATCTATGGAAAAAAAACTGGACCTGAAGTAGGAGAAAAGTTTTCTCTACTCAAGAATCTTGGCCCTAAGGTTTCATATAATAAATAATAAAATAATGCTTTCTCGTGAAACTGAAACTGGGCCTATTGGTCATGTACCTGCTCAAAGTACAGTGTGCAAAGTACAAATTTGGATGCAATTATCATGATTTTTTACCCAGAATGCAGCGCTATTTCCCATGATTCCAGTGTAATTTTGGTGAGGGAAAATGTGGCTCATGCAATTGCAGCCTTTGTATTAAAACACACACCAGTTGGGTGACTAGCAAAACCAGTCTTCGAGAATATCACAGTGGGGGCTATTTATAAACACTGGGCAAATTTGCATCTGGGCAGTTATCAATAGAAACCAATCAAAAGTTAAACCTACAACTGGCTAGAAATATATAATTACTTATTGGTTACTATAGGTTACTGTTCAGGTGCAAATTTGCCCCGTGCTTATATTTGAGCACTAGCAAGTCCAATTGATTTGATTTATTACTACACATATTTAATGGTAACAGAGCCCCCTAGGATATATAACAGAGTAAACTCCATTAAACAGAGCATCATGCCAGCTTGCATTTAATGTTAATTTCCATGTCCCTATATGTGTAGATAAATTATTACCACACATAGTAGAACCCATGCACTAGCTACACCATATCATATATTGTAGCTTTAAATCACTTCTAAAATTAATCACCATTAATAAATCCCAAAGGCTTTTAGCTTATCTGAAAATCTATATGGGTTATCCAATGCCTTGAAATGTCAAGTCCCAGAAGCAGCCAACTCTGTCTCATGCTGCTGTAAAGTGTATTGCTGGCTGTATTATATGAAGTTAAGATGGAGACCCTATAGGTGATTGCCTTCAACCTTCAATACTCCCATGATCTAGGGCATCTACATGTATGTTTTCCAGTGTCTACAAGCTCTACAGAGTTGTTGATAAGTTAACTTAACTTGCAGCATCTCTATCTTTTTTCCTTCAGCCTGCCCCAAAACTGGGCACATAAGCACTAATTAACAAGCACTACCTCAGCATAGGTGTTGAGATTGGCACAGAACTTCTATGCATTAAAATTTACAAGACATTTGCACATACGTACACTCATTAATATTAGTGCCATACTCCAATTACAGGTTACATTTTCCCTGGTACATATGGTTCAAGGTATGCTGCACTCTGCCATGAAGAGCTTTGTACCTGACAAGTGCTCTGGGCAAGTGTTAAGTACAAGGCTTTTTTTGTTGTGTCTGTAGGTGCTTTCTGTTGGGCCATTTCAAGCAATTGAAGAGCTTGTAAGTGTACCACCATGTCCCAGTTATGTGCCACCCTGTCCCTTGCATGCACAACATTCACCTATTTGTGCACAACTGCTTAACTAACTGGATCAAATCTTTGCAATATGTTGTGCCTGACTGAGATTGATGCAGGTAAGCAACGTTACATTGTGAATAAAATAACACTTTTGCACACTGTAGGTAAATAAGCCTTATGTGGTTGAGCTAAGAAATAAGAGTACACTTCCAATTAGTTTTTTTCCTGCAAAAGGTGATTTATTTCCATTAATCCAGGTTTATTAAATATGCAAATATATTTTAACCATGTCATCATGTATGTTGACAATCTTAGTGCATTTAACTATGCTGCTCTTTGTCCCTCTTTTATAGAAGGGACTGGAAAAATATTGTATTGTAATAAATGTTTAATAAATATGCAAAGTTAAGAGCTTAGGAGGATGCATCATGACACTCATTTATACAATCAATGAAATCTAAGGGGTAGATTTACAAATGTTCAAGGTTAAAATTTTGCCCCAATTTGGAATTTTTTTCAACGATTGCATTTTTGCCACAAACATTTGTGAGACACCTAAAGCCACAAATGTCACTAGAATGTGTCACGTCAGCTTTCAAACCACGTGATAACTGAGTTGTTTACTTCTATAACGTTCTACCATTGAAGTCATCTATTGTTACTGAGAGACTGAACCCCTTCTTACTATTGTCGACATTTACTCTTACACTGTATTAAAGAATACACTTTGTGCTTTATAAATAAAAGATATTTAATAATATTTAATAATTTAAAATTTAAGTGGAAATTGGTTGGAGACAGGTACAAATCAAATGTTACTGTACGTTGTAAGCATTCTAATTCTTTTTTTTTCTTTTTAAATTGACTGTTGTGGTTTTTACATACAAATTAGCAGTTTGAAAAAGATAAGATGGATGGAAGGAAGAATTTTATTAAGAATGCTGATTCAATAAACTGGAATGCACCTTTAAAAGGGTTCCTTAAAGTAAATGCATTAGAACTAGGAACCTGTAATCTACATTTCTTTCCTTTCTCTATTGATTTCCTTGCTCTTATTTCATTTCCCTACCTCCAGCATAAATTCATCTAAAATGATTCTGAACAGTTTAGCATCTGTTTTCAATCACAATAAGACTCTTCCAGTGTTTTTTTGTCCTGGCTCCTTCATGTTTGTATCAGTTGTTTAATACAGGTATGGGATCTATTATCTGGAATACTTGGTACCCTGGAAAACAGTTGTTTTTTTTTTAATTTGAAGCAACATGCTTTAAAACTACAAAATATGTGTATATGTCATTCAATTGAAGATGAGACCTATTTTGATTAACCTGCCATTGTGTCTTCTGGAATAGTGATGAGCGAATCTGGCCTGTTTCACTTCGCTGAAAAATTAGTGGAAATGGTAAAAAATTTGTGAAACAAGGCTACCGGCATGAATTTTCTGACGCAACCCCATTTTTTTTTTTAATGTGACCAGTGACTTTTTCCTTTTGTGCAGCTGGTTTGCAAAAATATTTGGCAATGACAAAATGTGAAATTTTGCGAAACCATGCCTGGCGAAAATATTTAGTTAGTATACCCAGAAATATTTCAGTGTGGCCCCTAGATGCATAGATAAAATATAGTTTTCAGGACATCTTGTCTAAAAGAAACAAAACAAAATTTAAAAAATCTACCAAGGGAATGACACAGGTTACAGTTTGTCACCCACTTTTGTCGAGGCCACAAAATGGCATAAAATACCTTACCATAGGGGATACCATGAATTGCCTGTGCTAGAACACTGGGCAGAATTCCAGTGAAACAATGCGTAGAATTTCAGTGACACAATGGTTTGCACTAGGAGGTTTGATTTTGCACCCTTACTATTCTAGCCCTTGCATCTGGGTAATTGGTAACCACTCGCTGTACCACTCACCACATAAATGCCCATTCCATTAAATGCCACATTGTGTCTAGAATTCTTTGCAGTGCGCAGTATGTATATAAATCTACTAATAGTTAACCAAGGTTCATATGTATATGTACTGTAAGTCTTGTTTTAAATAAGTTAACTGGCAATTCTAATAAAGTGGTTTTCATATAATTTATACAACTAAAAATGTAACTTATGGCCACTATGACCAAATGTTTGTTTGGAGAACTCATTTTGACATTTTACTACCAATAGATTTGACACATTAGTGCCACCTAGAACAATATATTTATTCTGCAGAAACCATTACCATACTTGAGTAAACAGCTTTAGAAGCTTTCTCTGTTTGCTTCAAATAGCATCTACCATTTTAAGTAGCTTCCTTCCTGCAGTCTAGTCTAACTGAGATCACACATTCCTAAGGGAAGGGGGGAGGGAGTTCTTAGCATTCTTGTGAAAGGGGAAGCAGGGGAGGGGAGAGAGAATAGAACTGCGCAGACTCTGGCCACAGGAATTAAGCATGTTTTTGAGAGAGGAAGTCAGACACTGGAACATCATGTTTACAAAAAAAGAGACAAGAAATCCTGTGTTTCTTTTGATAGAGGACTCAGTGCACCATTACTGTAAGTGCTTATTGCTATATTTACATAGAAATTTCTGATAAAGCTTACTTAGTTTTTAACTTTCCTTCTCCTTTTAGCAATGATATAAGCAAGCTGAATGTTTAGGAATGAACCCCACGGTCAAACATAATTGAATATCTGTGCATAGTAGTGATGAGCACATTTTTTCGGCAGGCATGGATTTACAGCAAATTTCTGCATTGTTTAGTGAAACTTCTGTGAAAGTTTGCCACCGAAATATTTTCTGCATGCCAAAAAGGGCATGGTCACTTCAAAACGGGCGCAGTCGGGTCAAAAAAGGGCCGCAGTCACAGCAAAATTGGGTGTGGTCTTGTAAAAATGGGTGCGGGCAACAAAAAATTTGCGCCACAAATGGGTTTCACAGGCAAAGTGAAACGGGACAGATTTGTTCATCACTAGTGGGTAGATCTTAAACATTCAAGATGGGCAAAAAAGATTTTGGAAATAAAAGTGATCTGCAAGAAAGAGTGAGCATAAGTCCCTACAACAAGAACTGAAAGGACTCTTAGCTGGATATAAAAAGTGTCTACAAGCTGTGATCTGTGTTAAAGGGTTATTACTAGATACTGACTAACTAGGGTGCCCAAATTTTGCACCTGTTGCAATTACTATTTTCTTTGTTACTATGTTTTAAAGTTTGTTAAATTACATGTAACTGCACGTGTAACTGCAGATACAGTGGAGGAAATAATTATTTGACCCCTCACTGATTTTGTAAGTTTGTCCAATGACAAAGAAATGAAAAGTCTCAGAACAGTATCATTTCAATGGTAGGTTTATTTTAACAGTGGCAGATAGCACATCAAAAGGAAAATCGAAAAAATAACTTTAAATAAAAGATAGCAACTGATTTGCATTTCATTGAGTGAAATAAGTTTTTGAACCCTCTAACAAAAAAAGACTTAATACTTAGTGGAAAAACCCTTGTTTGCAAGCACAGAGGTCAAACGTTTCTTGTAATTGATGACCAAGTTTGCGCACATTTTAGGAGGAATGTTGGTCCACTCCTCTTTGCAGATCATCTCTAAATCCCTAAGGTTTCGAGGCTGTCTCTGTGCAACTCTGAGCTTGAGCTCCCTCCATAGGTTTTCTATTGGATTAAGGTCCAGAGACTGACTAGGCCACTCCATGACCTTAATGTGCTTCTTCTTGAGCCACTCCTTTGTTGCCTTTGCTGTATGTTTTGGGTCATTGTCGTGCTGGAACACCCATCCACGACCCATTTTCAGTTTCCTGGCAGAGGGAAGGAGGTTGTCGTTCAGGATTTCACGATACATGGCTCCGTCCATTTTCCCGTTAATGCGAATAAGTTGTCCTGTGCCCTTAGCAGAAAAACACCCCCAAAGCAAAATGTTTCCACCCCCATGCTTGACGGTGGGGACGGTGTTTTGGGGGTCATAGGCAGCATTTTTCTTCCTCCAAACACAGCGAGTTGAGTTTATGCCAAAGAGCTCTATTTTGGTCTCATCAGACCACAGCACCTTCTCCCAGTCACTCACAGAATCATTCAGGTGTTCATTGGCAAACTTCAGACGGGCCTGCACATGTGCCTTCTTGAGCAGGGGGACCTTGCGAGCCCTGCAGGATTTTAATCCATTGCGGTGTAATGTGTTTCCAATGGTTTTCTTGGTGACTGTGGTCCCTGCTAATTTGAGGTCATTAACTAACTCCTCCCGTGTAGTTCTAGGATGCTTTTTCACCTTTCTCAGAATCATTGACACCCCACGAGGTGAGATCTTGCGTGGAGCCCCAGAGCGAGGTCGATTGATGGTCATTTTGTGCTCCTTCCATTTTCGAACAATCGCACCAACAGTTGTCACCTTCTCTCCCAGCTTCTTGCTAATGGTTTTGTAGCCCATTCCAGCCTTGTGCAGGTCTACAATTTTGTCTCTGACATCCTTGGACAGCTCTTTGGTCTTTCCCATGTTGGAGAGTTTGGAGTCTGCTTGATTGATTGATTCTGTGGACAGGTGTCTTTTATACAGGTGACTAGTTAAGACAGGTGTCCTTAATGAGGTTGACTAATTGAGTAGAAGTGTCTAACCACTCTGTGGGAGCCAGAACTCTTAATGGTTGGTAGGGGTTCAAAAACTTATTTCACTCAATGAAATGCAAATCAGTTGCTATCTTTTATTTAAAGTTATTTTTTCGATTTTCCTTTTGATGTGCTATCTGCCACTGTTAAAATAAACCTACCATTGAAATGATACTGTTCTGAGACTTTTCATTTCTTTGTCATTGGACAAACTTACAAAATCAGTGAGGGGTCAAATAATTATTTCCTCCACTGTATGTGTTTTTCAACACACTGCAGTTGTTGTTTCCTAACTGCCCAAACTTTTGCTTTCAATTGTAAATAAATTCAGTAAGTCTAAGTTTTGTAGGTAGGTACTGCAATTTCTTCAATGCATTCAGAGTTCAGGTCTGGTGGGCAGGTTTTGCTTGTCCATCTTATGTGTATTTTTACATTTTATCAAGTGAAACATTCTCTCTTATCTGCTTTGGCATTGGAAACTGTGTCTAAGAGATGTGTCAACCAGGGAAAACCTAACATTTCCTTTGCATTTAAAGCAAACATTAATAGACATAATAAAACTTTAATGAGAGACAAGAAGCCAAATGCTTGATGTACAGCCCCAATATATTTTCCTCAAATATCCAACAATTCTTCATCTGTGATTCCTAGCTACAGTACATTTTGTAGCCTGAAAAAAATCTTAGTGACTGCATAATTTTTACACAAAGTCATACTTATAGTGAATGGGAAACTGTATGAGAATTTGAATATAATCATTCAAGTGAAAGGGACTTTCAGTCCCTCTTCCAATTGTCTCATGTACAACCATATTTTTTCCAGCAGTACACTCTATGGCAAAATGTGTGGTTGACTCTCCTAGGGGGGGCCTGAAGCAGTAGCTGGGGAATTCAGTTGAAGGCCATTTTGGGTTAGACTTGAAGATTAATACCTGTTAGTTGTCATAGATATTAATGAACCTAAGGCTATATGGTTTATATTAGCAATATAATATCTAATAGCAACTAGAAATGGAAGTTTGAGAACAAACTTCATGTTGCTTTGAAAAACATGAAGTCACTGAATGAAATCTGATCTGTTGTTGGCTCCACACACTTTTTCTAACCTTGGACCACAGTTATATAGTAAAAACCGCTGTGCAAAGTTAAGAGACCCTGGTTTTAATAGTGTATGAATGGCAGCAATTTAAACTTTCCAGCTGAAAGTCAATGAGTGAAATCTGATTGGCGGTTGGTGGCTCCGCCCCCTTTTTCCAACTTGGAACTGCAGTTACCCAGTGACTAACTCTACAAAGTTTAGGGACCCTGGAATTAATAGTTAAAGAACGGCAGCAATTTAAAGTGGATGTGCCCACTTTTTCTAACCTTGAGTTGAAGTCACCCAGTGACAAACAGTGGGCACCCTGGCATAAATAGTGTAAGAATGGCAGCATTTTAAATTTAAACCAATAAAATTCAATAGATGAAATCTGATTTACTGTTAGTGGCCCAACCCACTTTTCCTATTTTTGAACTGCAATCCCCCAGTGATCAACAAAGTCTGAGGGCATAAAAATTGTGGGTTTGAGAGTATTTTACATTTTACCAGTTGAAATGTGATTGGCTGTTGGTGGCTCCGCCCATATTTTTTCCTGACTTTGAACTGCAAATACCAAGTGACTAACATTTTCTAACCCTGAATACATGGTCAGCCAGTGACTGACTGCACAAAGTTTGGGAACCTAGACATGAATAGTGTCAGGTAGAGAAAGGCAGCATAAAAAAAAAAAGAATTCAATAGGTGAAGTCTGATTGGCTGTTGGTGGCTCCACCCACTTTTTAAAACCTAAAAATGCAGTCCCCTAGTGACCCTAGTGTTGATACTGTAAGATTGGCAGCAGGTTGAATTTCCCCATTGAAAATCAATAGGTAAAATCTGATTGGCTGTTGGTGACTCCACCCACTTTTTCTGGTGACTAGCTCTGAAAAGTTTGGGGACCTTATTATTAATATTTAAATAATGGCAACAGTTCAAATTTAAAGGAATGAAGTCTATAGGTGAAATCTGATTGGCTGTTGTTGGCCCCACCCACTTTTCTAAACTTGGAATGTAGTCACAGTGACAAACTGTGCATGGTTTTGGAACCCTGATATTAAACATGTGAGAATGGCAGCAGTTAAAATTTCCTCCCTGAAAACAATAAAAGAAATGTAATTGGCTTTTGGCGGCCCCGTCCACATTTTCTAATCTTGAGTACATAGTCACCCAGCATCGGACTAAGTAAAGTTTGGGAACCCTGGCATCAAACCAATATAATTCAATAAGTGAAATCTGATTGGCTTTTGGTTGCTCCGCCCACTTTTCTAAACTAAACTAAAAGTTTGATACCCTGGGGTTAATACTGTGAGAATGGCAACAGGTTGAATTTCCCCATTGAAAGTCAATAAGTAAAATCTGATTGGCTGTTGGTGGCTCCGCCCACTTCTTCTAACTTTGAACTGCAGTTACCTGGTGCCTAACTCTGCAAAGTTTGGGGACCCCGGCGTTATTACTGTGAGAATGGCAGCAGGTTGAATTTCCACCAAGTCAATAGGTAAAATGTGATTGGCTGTTCACTTTGCCCACTTTTGGGCATCCAACAATCATCATATTTTCATTTAGGCTGAGCCCATGACTATGTGATTCAAGTTTGGGGAGTGTAGCCTCAAAGCTGTAAGATTGGCAGCAGTTTCAATTTTCCCCTTTAAAGTCAATGGGTGAAATTAGATTGGTTGTTGGCCCCTTCTACTTAGGGTCATCCAACAATGTCACTGTTTCATTTTAAGCGACTTCTTCAGTTCAGAGTGGTAGGGAATTTTCTAGAATTTTAAACTCTTAAAGGGGAACTATTCCAAAAATGAAAATTCAAAGGGATACTGTCATGATTTTTATGGTATACTTTTTATTTCACTGTTTATATAGCAAATAATTCACTCTACAATTTGAAATGTTATTCTTGAAGCAACAAATGTGTTGTTTTTAGCTTTAATATTGGTGTGTAGGTGCCATCTCAGTACATTGTGCCTAAATCTGAGCTTTCAGAAGGAGCCAGCGCTACACATTAGAACTGCTTTCAGGTAACCTGTTGTTTCTCCTACTTCCATGTAACTGCAGGAGTCCCAAGCCGGACTTGTATTTCTTACTATTGAGTGCTATTCTGGTATCTACTGGGAGCTGCTATCTTGCTACCTTCTCAATGTTCTGCTGATTGGCTGCTGGGGGGGAAGGGAGGGGGGTGATATCACTCCAAATTGCAGCTCAGCTCAGTGCGACTGAAGTTTATCACATCACAGATCACATGACTGTGACAGCCTGGGAAATGAAGAATATGGCTAGCCTCATGTGAAATTTCTAAATTGAATTAAAAAAAATCTGTGTTTTTGAAAAATGGATTTCAATGCAGGATTCTGCCAGAGAAACTCTATTAATCTGATGTGTTTTGAAAAAAAACATGTTTTCTTAGGGCAGTATTCCTTTAATATAAGCTTCATCTAAGGGAAATAAAAATCTTTCTAGATAATCAATTAAAAATGTTCTATTGTTTCAGAACTAATCACATTTCTCTCTTCATACAGAAATCGGCGACAGATTTTGATGGACAGGTAGGCCTAATAAACCTATTGCGGGGACTCTTTTTCCTAGCAGATATATTAAAGCTATATCAAATAACTGTTGAGTCCAGCACAAACAAAATCTAACAAAATAACTAACAGCAGCACAAGTCCTGCATGTAGAGAGAATGTATTTATTTAAAAAAAATGAGCTCTAAGGGCTGTGACAGACAGGGTAGATTAGTCGCTGTACGAAAAATCTCCCTTGTCGCGAGCGACTAATCTCCTTGAAATGCCATCCCACCACCTAGAATGTAAATCGCCGGTGGGATGGCATACACTGCGCCGAAATCGTCAAAGTTTCCTTTTAAGGCAACTTCGGCGATTTCGGCAAATCGCCACGTCGTCTATGCCATCCCACTGGTGCGATCACGTCAAAATTGGCCGCGGTCACATTAAAAAACTGGGGACGACAAAAAAAAAATAGCCAGCGACAAAAAATAGTTGCAAATTTTTTTTTTTGCTCAGTAGCCAACAGCCAAAGCAAATTCCTAAGGGAGGGGGCCGAGTGGATTAGAGAAGGAGAAGGATTCCTACATGATTAACTGGGTGGTGCAGCCTTACTATTAACCTTTGAACAACACGAGTGGCAGATATTTAAAGATTTCAAAGTGGAGGTTCACTGATAAAATTTTGTGTGGGGGGTTTACATGTCCTTTAAGTCAAGATGAGGCCTTACCATGCATCTATAAACAAGCACAGTAAAATTGTTTAATTAAAATAAAATCTATGGGATATGACTTTCCCATAATCGGAGCTTTCTGGATAATGGGTTTCCGGATAATGGATCCCAAATCCATATTATGTTTTTTCCTGAGGTGGCAGGGCTATTGTTCCTAATTGGTAGTTATTTTTTGTGCATTTGTGGGGCGGTGGATACCAATATGATCTTTTATCAGGGCCCAGCAGTGGCTTAAATTGGCTGGCATTTGTTGTTTCTGCAATGTAGAACAAAATGGTGCTTTACTTTATTATGGCTACTGAGTGGGAATATAACAATAACACTTCCGGTGGATACACCTCCTTTCAGATCTCATGGAGGGAGGTTTATCCACCCAAAATATAAGTTTTGTTTTCACCGTCTGTGGCCATAATAAATGGATAAATGCAGTCCTGTGTGTGGCTCCTAATTTGTTCTACAGTACATTGAGGATTTGCTAGCACGCCTGGTGTCTATGGGGCAACAGCACCACAACCTACCCATGGCATTTTGTATGCAGGAACACTACAACAGAGATTTGATGTTTCTGGACCATTGATTCTGATCCGGCCATAAGTAAATCGAACCTAACGGTGAAAGTGACTAGAAGAACAGCTCTGGTGCTGCAGTCATAAAGGGTAAATGTGTGTGTGGGAACAAAATGATTTTTTTGTGTTTCCTTAATCATTTTCCTTAAATTACCCCTAATTAGTAAGTTGTATATTTGTATACCAATGCACAGAATGTTGGCTTGTTTAGAAGAAAAAATTAATTATTACAATTAAAATATTGCATCGCTGTTGTTTAACTACCTTCCCCTAGGCATGTGCCTGTTGTAACATCTAAAGATCATCATTTCCGGAAAATCCTTTCTACGATGTTTCTTTCTACAAATGCCCATATATGAGGTTGTGTCAGCTTTGTGTATTTGTGTAATCTTTGCAAAGCAAAGTGTTTTGTACCAGAGCGCACTTGAGCTCCCATGTCTGTACTTCAGAGTGCTTATCTGTTTGTTTTAGGTTTCTTCTGTGTTTGGCCATTTATATTTATCTGTGCTTGTTTGCCTCAGTGTTTGCATAAAGTGGATGCAGTGTACAATTTAGAGATGAATCCTATGAATACTAATCTTAGACTACCCTTGACCCAGGGTCATGTAAAGATCAAAACGAAACCGTTTAATATTTTCCTTTTGCAGATCAATAGAAGCATAAATTCACTCTCAATGACAACAATAATTTCAAGCAGATCTATACAAGGCATGCATGCATTTTCAGAATATGTGGCTTTCTTCTCACTTGTAAAGCAAGAAATACATTTTGCCCAACTTTTTACAATTTAATTCATTTAACTTTTTATTAGTGGTCGAAAATGTTATTTTCAGCAGATCATGTCATATAAATATCTCTTTTTCTTATTCACTTTCCCTCCTGGTGAAAAGGACAGGGGACCTATTGAAAATTCTCCTTTTCTCTTTCAGGAGAGTTCAAGTGTGGGTCGAACAATCGATTTTAGCTTTTTTTTCTCTTAGTTTTCCTGTTGCTCTTTTGCCCAGCTCAGCAACGAGGGTAGAAGGAAAAAATATAATCTGTGATATTCATGTATATCAATTTATCTACTTTTAGAACTGTACATCAAAGAAAATAATCCTCTTATGGGTCTGTCAGCATTGTCTGGACATGGGGAGTGATTGTTTACACCAAGTTTCACTCAAAAGAGGCTCACATGCCCAACCAAAATATTACACAAAGAAAATCCACTAAACATACTGTAGAGCCAGCCACTTCAGAAATGCAGAAATACTCACAGCTTTGTTTAAACAATAATACTGCATTTCAAACATTTCTTTCATCTAGTAAAAAGACTAAAAAACAAAATTAAACCATTAATCTGACTGGATTTTCCACTTCATGGAGCAATTTGTTTAGCACTGACTAAAATGAAGAAGATTGTGACTTTTTGTCTGCTATCTGTAAATTCTGTTTTAGTGATGAAATAGGATCAGCTTGACAAAAGCACAATGGACATTTGCCGAGTCAGAGAAATAAAAGATTGTAAAGTAGGGACTTTTCATTGCTAGTATTGAGTTTTGCTGCTGGCAGTGGCTAAACGTGGGGGAAAAAAAGATGATTTAATTTATAGAAAGGACAAGGATGTCATGTTGCAGATTTAATCAAAGGAGTATTATAAAACTCTAAAATAAAAAAAAATTACTGATGTGATTGGAATGTCATTACAATATGTAAAGAAAAGAAAGCGTGTAGGTAATACAGTACTAAATTCATAAAAAAGAGAGAGAGGGAGGAAGACAAATTACCTTGTACATACACCTAATAAATATAAAAACAAAAAAAAACCCAGAAAGCATAACAACCAATTGGAAGTGCTGGTAAAATGGACCATCGATTTGGGACTAGATCTGCATTTTTTATTTTAATAATGCTTTCTCTTTCTCTGTTGCTCTCTCTCCCTCTCTGTTGCAAAATATAAAAGCTGATCTGATAAATATTAATTTGAACCATCATAATGTATTTGAAAATTCCAGCTAAAATGTCACCACATGGAACATTAATGTAATATTTCAAGGCCCTGAGAGCAATACTCATATTGATTGCATTTATTTCACTCTAGGGAGGAGAAATAATTCTTCAATGTGGGACACATCTGGTAGCCAAAGATGCAAACGCAGAGAGGGGAAATGCAAAATTTACAGAAAAAAAAATAGAAACAACAACATGCAATTTAAATTTACAGAAGCATCACATTTTTGTGACATTCTGTTAACCCAATTCAAGGTTATTTATTTATGTATTTACTTAATTTTGGTACATAACAGAATTAAAAAAGACATTTAATGCACAGATGTATATTTTGTCATTATAAATGCTGATATCATCAATATTTCATAGAAACAAAAATTTGCTGAACTTGATTATGGAGACTGTGTATTCATTGCTGTGAAGTATTCTATTCCAACTACTCACTCAGATTAAGGTTAACACACCTGCCATTTAAATGAGCTGATGGAAAATAATATGTAGTGATGGTTCACATTGCACACTCAGCCCTGCCTTATCTATATGTCCCAATTACCAATTATGCAAAACTGAATGAAACATTTCTTTTCTATTCTACTCTATTTGAATCACATTGTTTGGAGGTTAAAAAATGTAAAAAAAATGTTCCCAGTTTAAAGCAAAAGCAGGAAAACCTGTAAAATGAGGTTGTCAGGGACAGTTTTCTATAGTCTTTTGCAAAATGAGAACTGAGACACTGTCTGTCTGGAGTCCCATAAAACAGATCTTTCCCTTGTCATTAAGAATATTGATGTTCATTAGGCCGGGCGTCAATGTGTCTTTGTGCAAATGAAACAAAATCTGAGTCAAATTGTGACCCTGAGCCTAACACTCTGCCATGTAATTGACATTTTCTTCCTTCATTTTGATTTTAACTTAAATTGTTCAAAGTATAATATTTGCAATGCACATAATCTTAAACTATGACATGCATTTAAATGTGTAACACTACATGCATTTATTGTGTTTTTTTATCATTTATGTCCTACTTTTCTGTTCGTATGCATTTATTTATTAATATATATATATATATACTATCTTAAATCGATCTTCAAAAATATTCACGTTCATTCAAGCAGCTTTTAAAAATCCTTTGTTTCCTTTGTTGCGATAAACAGAGCTCTCTAAAATCTAAGTGTATTTGATTTATCACATAATGTGTATCTTCTGCTTCCTGAAAGAACTAGTAACAGAATACCAATTCTATCCCTTCATAGCCCACCATCACAATTATGGGGAATGTTACTTGGTAGCACTGTTTTAAATATTAGTTCTGTAATTTAGGTGAAGTAAGGAATAAAACATTAAGGGCAGCAAATAACAGAAATCAAAAATAACTTTAACCTTGAACATTTTTGCAATATCCTGAATGGCTTCAAATATTCATTTTTAAGTAACATACATTTTATTGCTATTTTCATGTAAAAATGAACAAGATACTTTACATTTAGATGGTTATCCACCCTAGACCAGTTTTCATCATAAGAATTCTTCAAGACCTTTCTGAATTTAGTCATTTTTCTCTGGTCTTTCTAGCTTTGCTCACATACAGCATTGCCAAGCAGTTGCTGTTGTACTGTCTATTTCTTTAACACAATTTGATTTATGTCTAATAAGGAGCTACCCAATTACTTGATACTCATAGGTCTGTTTTTGAATTCAGATGAGTCAAAGGCATCCCCAGGCAGTCACAAAAATTCCACATATCCCTGAGCACAATTCCAATTTGACTTTAGTTGGAGAGTTTTACTGTGAATATGATTAGGTTTAATGGGATTTTATTGAAGGCAGTATCATGCTTTCTAGCAGAGCATGAGAGTTTTGTTTAGCCCCACTATTTAGCTCTCTTCTAGGGGGTATGTGCAGCCTGTGGCAACCTTTTGACTAATCAAAGACAATGCTTTCAGAAACAGACCTACTATCAGACATGAGATGAGAGAGTCTCTTTTAATTACATCATACCTAATTATTTCTTCAAAGGCATCTACCTGCCCTCCAAAGTCACCCTGGAATGGAAGCTCTCCATTGGTAAATTGTGTTTTAGATTGATGAAGATTTCTGGGCTACTGAGGCTAGCAGGGTAAGCACTGTAAAGGTGGCCATACACTTATAATAATGATCTTCTGTGCGACCACTGGTTGCAGGAAAGATCATTCCCACCCTCCATTGATGTTCAGGGCTGAATCGTCAGATTCTACCTCCACCTGCGGATTCAGCCCTAAACGTAGATTTTGCTCGGGCGCCTTCAATCTTTTAACTTGCCCGATAGACGAGACGACCGATATCTGCATCCTTTACAATATCGGTCATCTCATCAAGCCGCCATACACGCACCAAATGTTGTATGAAACAAGGTTTCGTACGATAATATTGGTGCGTGTATGGCCAGCTTAAGTGTTAGAGTGGGAATAGATGGGTTACTACCCAATCTGCCTAAGTAATTATAGTAAGACATTCCCCAAACAATGATATTATAACCAAACTCAAGACATTCCAAGCAGCTGGAAGAAAAGCTATCATTGAAAAGTTGAATTGATATCCCCCCCCTTTCCCCCCAGCAGCTGGTCAGCAGAACAATGGGAGGGTAACCAGATAACAACTTGATGACACCTTCATTGCTAAAAATGCTTCCATGCCCCAGCTAGTGATAGACATAAGAGAGCAATAAGAGAGTAAAACACCCAAGTCCAGCAATTACTCCTCCAGTTACATTGAGCAAGAGACAGGACAGGATCAGGCACAATGACCTGAGATAGCTGCCTACACACCAATATTACAACTAAAAATATATATTTACTGAAACAAGAATAACATTTTAAATTGTACAATGACTTGCAATATGCACTGTGTAATTAAGTAATAAAAGCTACACCATAAAAATCACAACAGAATCCCTGTGTTTTTTAGCTGCAAACAACATACAACAATTGTTTGGTTAACTGTCAGGTTTCACGCATGTTAACTGGCTGATGCAAGCAATGCAATTTAGAATGCACTTCCACTATACATTTTTTTGCAGCAGGAAAAAATGTTAGGTTAAGGAAGCACATTAATCTAACCATTTATATATTAAAAAAATTGAAGAAAAACACAACACATTTTTTTAAAATAATAGTTAATCCTTCACTACAGTTTGGTGTGGGGTTTTTTGTAAAAGCAACTGTTCTCCTTTACCCTCTGTATTATAGAAAATGATGTTGCTGAGAAGGCACGACATTCCTGCAAGGCTAAAATGTTTTCCCCTACATAACTTTAATTCTGTGAACTGAATAATTTCTAAGTAAATGCATTAAATAAATAGTGCAAGATAATATAAGTATTTGTTTTTGAGAATCCTCTCCCTTTAAGTCATCCAAAAGGTCACCCTGACATAAACAGGCAGTTGAGAAATTTATAGTTCACACAACACAGATCAACTAACCACACTCTATAGACACATTGTGGAAATTAAAAACAAGAAAGCATGTATTACCAAGTAGTAATGCAGCCTACAGCTCCTGATTGCTAAGCCAATGCTGCTTAATTATATGGAAACAAAGTAATTTAAGGTTGGGCACAAAGAGAGCATATCTATAAAGTTGAGGCACTCCCCTTCATATATTAAGAAATTGCTAGCTTCACATAAATCATGGCAGATAAAAATGAATATATCAGTCCATAAATGGGAAACACACACCACTGATTAAAAGTGTTTGTGTGCTGTGTTACTCTAAAGAGTTAGTTAAAAATACATTTTAATATTAAGTACTAGCAATGCTGCCTGTATAATATACTAATATATTAAATAAACAAAAATATGTTTATTAGTATTCCTACATTTTAGATGCATTGCACTATATATAGTAAAAACAGATGCTAAGTTTATTTTACATCTGGTACCCAAGTATATGGCTTATTATTGGCTGATATGGGTTACTCAAATGTTGCATCTCATATTATTGTATCCACATCCATTCCTATTGCAAGTTGGGTTGCATATAATCCAAGATTTGGTTGAGTATGACAATTCTATTACAAAAGATTTGGACAACTATTTAATAGAATCTGAACCCCTGTTTTCATGTTTAAAAAGTATTGCTTTCAGGTGTCCATTACCCTAAAGTGTCAGGGGCTGATTTATAAATAATCAGTGGTTGCAACCAGCACAGCACAGCACCTAAAATCTGGTATGCTTTGTATTTTTTGAAGAAAAAATAATTGCATAATTGATCATGTTTTACCCAATAGCGAACCTCGATTCATAATAAATTAGCCTCTAGGAATTAAAGGGGAGCTCTGGCTTCTGATCCAAAAGAGCCCCGCACAACACAGAAACCCCTGATATATCACTTTAATCTGTTCCTTTAAAAAGTATGCAAAACAGTTTTTCTCTTTCTGCATAATTTGAATCCTGAGGAGGGACTAAAACATTGATGTTACAAATTGTAACAACTTCTTCACAGCTTACAGACAGCATTCAGGAACTACATAACCCACAATGCATTGCACTGTGATGTTCCTTTCCTAATTGACATCATGTGCAGGGAATTGTGGGATTTGGAGGCTGCAGGTTGGAGGCAGGCTGAGCACAGTCAACTACTGTTACATTTTTTTTGAGTCTTAAAGTATTCAGCCAAATCAAAAGGAGAACAGGGAGCTCATGTAACTGTTCCAAATCATATTATTATATAAAAAATCGTGAAAAGGCTGCATATTTTTTGCACAAATTCCCCACAGTTTTATGTAAAACTGCCTTTGTTGCTTGTACTTGTGTCAATATGCACTCTTTGAACTTATGTATAGTTGTGCTCAGTGCTGCTCAGTTCTTCCTGCCTTTTGTTCTGAATCAAGTGCTGCTGCGCCTAATGACGCAGGGGATCCCTGGAGCTAACTGCCACCTCCTGACCAGGTGGTAGCTTCAGGGCTTCAGGATTCCCTTAGCTCCCAAAGTCAATAAGTGCAGCACACTTGCTAAAGAATTGGGCGCAGTCGTCACTTGCATGCCATACACTGGAATTGACACCAGATGAACTTCCGCACAACTGTGTTTGATTTGCATTTTGCCAAATCAGATGCAATTATGGTAGGTGCAACAAGCTCATTGCCCCCTTGTGACAGCAATGATGCTAGAATTTTGTGGAAAAAGCACCGGCAGTTGCACTCGAAATTGAACTTTGCTCCCTTTGCTCACTTGCGAGTAAGAGAATAACATAATATTACTGCCAAATAACAAAAATCAAAAACAGGCACAATGCAAACAAAAAGTTTGCAAATACATATATATATATATATATATATATATATACTGTATATAAATATATTGCTTTTCTTAAAAACATTTATTTTTGTAAACTGGATGTTGAGGTGAGAAAAATCTATATCCTGGCTGAGAGATGGCTATTGGCCTGTATAGCTCCCAGCATAAACCCTAGCACAATCTTTGTAACCTATTACACATAAATAATGCATGGTTTTCAGCTACTCTCATCACATGGGTGTAGATACAGGGGCTTATAGGTTACAGTAAGAAAGGACAGTTCACTACACTACAGATGAAAACTTTACAGTCTCAATTTAAACCTATGGGGTCCTTTCACCCTTACATAAATATGCCCCACACTGTTCAATGTCCTGCGGTAAGAAAGCAACTACTGTACGTGCTTGGTTCAGTAATAATTAGATGGCACAGTCATAGGCACTGGCATAAGTTATTCATTGCTTTTACTAATTGTCCAGTGTTATTTGCCAGGAACTGAGGCCAGCAGTTTTTCAATAGCTGTTGGTTATTAACGAATGCTTGAATTACTGTGTCAGTCAATGAGGACTTTTTTTTTTGTTAAAAAGTCATACCTTGTGCAAGAATAAAATCATTGCCTTATTTTATGTTGATATCCACTAGGCAACATATGGGCTGTAAATGCATCGGATAACAGTGACCATTCATAGATATTCATCCTCAAAGGTGTTAAGGCTTTGATTAAACTTTGATCTGAGAAAAGAAAACAGCAGTACATTTCATGTGTACTAATCTTTCTTAATTTTGTTTTTACACAAAGTTAAAAATGCCATTATTTATCAAAGCAGATGCGATACATTAGTGAAAATCTTTGTAAAAATCTATTATTAATAATACATTTTTAGCAGCAAAACTATATATATATATATATATATACACAAAGGATGGCACACCGCTACATAACATACCTTGGGTGCTCGGTAAAAGGTTCCAATACCTTGGAGCTGTTTATGCTACTTTAAATATATGTTTTGATTTTTATATGTTTTTGATTTTTTCACAAGAAATCCCGGAGTTGCTGGTCTTTTTTATACTATATATATATATAAAATTGTGTATTTTATGTCCGTTTGCTGTATAGAACCTTAATGGTCCTTGGCAGTGATTAATGCATGAATGTGAGAAAAGGTCCTGTGGTATAAAAACTGAATATCACCGTGCTTTGTAAGTCTGCCTATAACAAATAGGGTTAAAAGTAGTTTGGCAAAACACATATCTGAACATATAAAATGACTCCATATCTAAACTGAATATGTAGCAGCAGCAGTTTCTTTACACTGTTTATCTCTTGACCTTTTCCAGGAGCAATAAATATGAGAATGAGAAGATGCTAAACCTCCTGATTCAGGAAGAATGCACCAGAGGACACTTCAAATAAAACCCTGGAGACTGGGACCTGGCCTGCTTGCCGCCCAGCAATTCTCTCACCTTTCCCCCTGCTGTAACAGTAACATAACATAAAGTTTGCTCATTGCATTTACCCATGTCCTTTTGTACAATATTGGAGAACAGGGTGTGCATAAATGAATGATTTAAAGTTGACTTTCCTTGAATGAGGTTGGCACTGGAATTATTTAGCTGGTCAAGGACAGGGACGTAAATGACACTGCAAACTCTAGCCAAAAAATGTTTTAATCTGTTTTTATTGGGTATTTTGCTTAACTTTTCTTCTAATTTGGGCATTTGTATACATTTTGTAAAATGCAGACCACAATAAAGGTAGTGTGATCACCTTCTCTGTTCATGCCCCATTTATTGGTGGATTTTTTCAGGTACACTCAGTATCCAATGGATCTATTTCTCACAGACCCACTGCCCAAACTGATGGCAGAACACACAACAAGAAAATGGGTTGATTTACAGGTATTTTATATTCTGACAAAACGGCTGTTTTTCAGACTTCATGGAACATAGGCCATCACCTTGTATGATACAAAGGTAAAAAAAATGGCTAGAGTCTCAGTACACCTTGGATTCTGCTCTCCTTAAAGGGAAGTATGCAAACTCAGGGCAATGCTGGGCAGAGAGGAAGGCTGCATAATCAGGGAAGAAGAGTAGTTTGGGACTAAGCTATGGCCTTTAACTATGGCCTGTAAAACTTGTTAACCATTTAAATACATCCATCACCCCTTTCATTACAATATTATCACGATTCCTGCAGTAATAAGGGCGTAAATAAGGCTACATGTCAGCATCACAACAGACTGAAACTGGCTTTTAGAAAAGTACAATAAGCATTTAAGGAGCCAGTGAAAAGATTGCACAATCATGTTAAAATATAAAAAAATTAGCACATGCAACATCAAAGTTTGGATTTAGGGGCTACATTTTGGCTTATTATACTTTATCTAGAAGCAACATGTGCTATCCTTTGACTTTTTATAAATGAAAATACTATATTCTGTCACCTAAATATACATTTAAGAATGCATTAAACCAACTCATGCCCAACAATTTGTGAGGCAAATGGTCGCATAGAGCTAAATTACATTGGATCCTTGGTGTTTTTGGATATGAATTCTACAGAAAAAGGCACTAAGGCATTTGGCAAACAAAAAGCTTCTGAAATAAAGCTGGAACCACAAAATTATCAGCTGTATACCTCCCTTGATTTTGCAAAAAGGAATAATTTATCCTATTTATGAGCTGTCCTTTCTCCCTGTCACTATGGCATGAGGTGTGCTCAGAACATCCCTTAAATTTGAATTTAAAGTTATGTTAGAGCTGCCATATGGGTTGGCTTTGCAAGATATAATTCCATCTGAAGGCTATGAATATTGCCCATGACAAGAGAAGTATGGTACTGCCCAGTCAAATAAGAAGAAGTGGCTCAGTCGACCACATACATGGTGGGAACTCTTTCATCAAACTGCAGAACCGACTGGTACTCAGTGCTCTTGCACAGGAGTTACAACCATAATATGATGATGGAAGAATTCGATATTTTGATATTTAGTATTTTGGAATTTCACACTTTGTGGCTGCAAAGTCACCCACGCGAACTAGCGCCTGTTATTTGTTTCACTGAGCAGAGAACCAGAGTAGAATCTGCTGTGATATCTAATTTGGTAATTATTCTGATATCACTACTTTTAAACAAATACTGTTTCTCCACACTAATGACTGATCATCTCCCTGTAGACTAAAGGAAAGTGCTGTCTCTTATACACTGCTGGGAATAAGCAGCAATTTCTCAGAGAAAGTTCAACCCAAAAGTGAGTCTATCAGCAGGTTTTATCTGTAGTATTTAAAATAATATTGTTAACCCATCTACAGTTGCATGATGGAATAATGAACACTTTACTCACACATTAGCCCAGTCTAATATGCATATACTGTAGTTACATAAAAGGTTAAAATTGATAATACACATATAGTATCTATCATCCACTATTCTTGGGACCAGGG
Organism: Xenopus tropicalis; assembly: GCF_000004195.4. Classification (NCBI taxonomy): domain Eukaryota; kingdom Metazoa; phylum Chordata; class Amphibia; order Anura; family Pipidae; genus Xenopus; species Xenopus tropicalis. The sequence continues at coordinate 64,606,288 of NC_030683.2, forward strand.
GTTTTCCAGCTAAGTGGTCACCATACCTCATGTCTGCTAAAAAACATTCAGTTATAATAACCCAGTGGGATTGTTTTGTCTCCAATTTGATAACTTTTGATAATTAGAATTATTTGCTTAAAATCAACTTTAAGATGGCCTTCACATAATTCTGAGATTTCTGGATAACGGGTTTCCCTAAAAGGAATCCCATACCTATATACGTAGGCAGCAAATGCCACAAATACAGCTACACACTTTGGGGCAAAAACAAATTTACACATCTATTTTAGGTGATGAATAATGTAATTCTCTGATTATTAAGTATTTGAAGTGGAGAGCTTTTAATGATGTGTGATGTCCCATATGGCAATAGTGAAGGAAAACAATCCCAATCCACCAATCTGCTGCCATTCTAGCACCAAGTGGGAAAATACCCTTTGGGAATTCCTCACCACAGGAAAATGCCACCTATGAAATTTTTAGAAGCGTATTTATCAAATAATGAACTTCAACTTTCACCCACTAATAAATGCTCTTCTAAAAATACTAGATTTTAGAGTGGGTGAATTTTGATGGTGAGCTCTAATTTCACACTTTGATTAATCTGCCCATTAGGGTCCATTTACCATCAGATAGGCACTATTAATGATGAGCGAATCTGTCCCATTTCACTTTGCCGAAAAATTTGTCAGAAAAATTCACAAAATGGCTAAATGCGTTCAAGTCAATAGGTGACAATTTTTTCTTACCTGCAACATTTTTTTCTTATGCACAACAATTTTATCTCACTCCAAATACATTAAAGTAAATAGGCGTTTTTTTATCAGCAATTGTTTTGTTGCAGTTTTGTGAAAAATGGTAGATGGCTAAATGCAAATTTTTACCACAAATCCATGCCTGCCAAAAATATTCACTCAATAGGCACAATCATTAGCACACAACAGTGCACAATGAATGCCCAAGTACTGTCCTTTACATGACATAAGTTGCACCTTTCAGCTTGCATTTGGGCACAGATATTTGCAAAACTGGAAGTGCAAAACTTTGTGTCAAAATACAGCCTGAGCAAAAGATGAAGGCTAATTTGCCCTACTTTCATAAAGGATCCCTTTAATCTTCATCCATTTGCATGCATCACAGTTTAGTCAACAGGAATTCTTTCAAGCCAATTTAATTGTCAAATTGCTCCTTATATATCCTAGAAATCCACAAGGCTATAATCAAATAGTATAGCACTAGATGAATAACATGTTAAATTGTACTTCCATCAATTCTAAGTAGATTTGCAGTGTATTTTATTTCCATACCAGCACCATTGTGAAGTGTGATATGATGCTAATGCAACACCATGAGTTAAAAAAATCCATGCTTTAAAATTGACTTGAGTTTCTGTCTTTATATGTGGCAAAGGCAGGGCAGTGTCTCCAGTCAGTAAGCAGTTGTATTAGAACACACACAGGATGCATTGGTTCCTGCTTCTTACTTACTTAAATGGTTAAACACCCTCTCTGTTCACTTAAGCTGTGACTTTGCAGAGCTGCCAAAATATTTTGATGTGTTGAACAAGATCTCCTTGGCTCAGACTTTCTTCCCCCATGAATGAATCTTTAGTCATGAGCAATGAATAATGTATTACCAAGGCGCCCCCTACTGACTAGCAAATTTTCTTTCACACAGCAATGCATTAGATTCTTCTACTTGTTTCCTTTGCATTCAACATATATAATTTTTAATAACATACCAAATTGATAATCTCTAATGTACTTTATATACAGTAGTATAAGTAAATATATAAGGCATAAAATTATGGATTTGCACCAGAATAATACAATACTTTGTTCCTGGAAATATGTTACTTTTACAAAGTGAACTGGTTCTTACAAACAGCAAGGTTCACTAAGCATTTGTACCAGTTCTTGTTTATATTTGATATGATAAGTAAAACATACCATGTATGCTTTTGTGACATTAGTATGTACTTTTAACTTTCATAAGCTTTTAAAAAGTTTGCAAGCATATCGCAGATACTTCTATTGAACAGATGTGAATTGTCAATGAAAACAGTTTCAGCTAAACCTCTAATGTTAATGTGGAGCATTTCCTTTGATAAGGAAAGGATGGCCCACCATCACATGTATGTGCTATAACCTTTGCATGAACTATACCCCCTGAAATGGCAGAACCTTGTTTTAATCAGGTAGAAGAGGCAGTTACTTTCTACTGGACAAATGGCCCTAATATTATTTAAAAAAAAACAACAAAAACAAAAGGGGTGTATTTAATGTAATGTTTTTGTCCTGTGGTGCCCATTGTAGAGATGGGCCATGAGGTTCTGCTTGTTTGCTTTTCAGCAATGAGAAGGCCTCTTGGTATCTATCCTCTTTTATTGTGTGCCTTATTATATTAATAGTCACCTGTTTTAGGGTAGTACTGTCACAAATTCTTTATGGTGGCTGCAGGGGCCCATCAGTGGGATCTTTTCCCTGGGCTCGCTGGTAAGTTATAGATCATCTCTTATTTCTGTCCCTGTTTCAAATAAGGATTGGGTGTGTCCTCACAGTCCCTGCCAGAAGCACAGTAGGAGGGGCATAGCCAATCACAGTCCTGCAGTCATTCAAGCAAAGACAGGCTTCAGTTCCCTATCATGTCAGCCTTGATGCTGTCACTACATTTTTCCTATTCCCTAATTTTTTGTTTCTTATTATTTTCGCTGGCCTACCAATCTGTTTTTTTCCTTCCCATTCTCTTTCTCACTGAAGATTTTACTGCTTGACCCCCTCCCAACCAAAGATAAATAGAGAACTAAGGATAATGTAAAGGTAGTGACATCCTTTTTCCTGCCCCTAAACCTTAGATAAGTGACATATTTATTATATGCTCTGGCTATTCTGAGGCTTTTATAGAAAGCTCTCAGGGGCTAATTTTCCAAAATTAGTGCTAAATTGCACAGTGCAGTTACCTGTAAGAACTTATCAGCTATTTGCTTTAATTTTCTTGCAGTAGCCTGATCATCAAAATGAACGGCTGATTTGTTGCTACTGGCAATTGAAAATACATGTTATTAAATCGGCCCCTCAGTGTATAGGTAACACAGGGGAATATTTATAAAGGTTGAACTGGGGAATCTACAAGTTCAAGATTTGTTTCCATTTATCAAACCTTTCCTGACTGTCAGGAACATTTCCTAATAGGAAAGTTTTTAACAAACAAACATTTAGTTTAGTTCTTTGTTCTGGTAGATATATTCAGCCTTTAAACCAGCTTGTAAATGCTACTTGAAAAAAATTGGTGATGTTGTTATATTAATTCCATAGATTTGAACAGAAGTCATTTATAGCCTTACAGCTATATTGTAATTAACTTTTCACCCCCCTTTGTTTATAGATGGTGCGGCCTCCCCTCAGCACACACAGTATTATTGAAAAGGTAGGGTTCTCTGCAGATCTCTGTTTAAAGGGGACTTGTCACCCAGACATAAAAAGCTAAATATTGAAAGTCCTTTTAAAATTAAGTATGAAACCAAATTCATTTTTTATCAAAACATCCATACCCAATATAAAGCTATTTAAAAATTTCATTTGTCAATCAAATATTGCCTGCCCTGCCTCTAAGCATAGAGGTGGGACAGACAATAACTTTCACTTTCCATTCAGCACTTTACAAGATGTCCCTGCAATCTTGACTTTCTGCTTCCCTCCTCACCATCTAATTGTGGTGCCAGAGCATGGGCATGCGCAGCAGGTCCCCCATTCTGGCAAGATTTTGGGGTGATACAAAGTTTGCCTTAATAACAGTGCCCACAAAATGTCGCCTGCCTGTTTGCTGTGATTTTAAATTCCAAGATGGAAGAAAACAAGATTAAAATAATTTCTAAATTGCAAGTGACATTTATTTTACTTGAAAAACACTGTAGAAAAGAATTTGGAATTATTTCTTAGGGTGACAGGTCCCCTTTAAGTTCAGTTAATTAATTTGTTGCTAAAGTTTACTTCATCTGTCTTTGAGAGATCCTCATTGTGTTTTTAGAGGTGAAATAAAGCATATGTTTTGGGTTTCTGTAGCAGCCCTTGTTATAAAAATATACATTCTAAGCAGCTAAGCAGCACAGTACCTTTTTATTTAATATATATTTAATATATATATATATATATATATGGCAATTTTTTTTGATGCGCAACATTTTCGCTGTTTTGCAAATTTTCCTCCGTTTACGTGGTCATGCAAAGAATAGTTGCACATCAAAAGAATAGTCGCAGACGTCAAAAGAATAGTCGCAGACGTCAAAAGAATAGCGTGTCCAAAGAATAGTCGCATGTCAAAAGAAAATTCCTGCTTCAATTTTTTTTTGATGCGCAACATTTTCGCCGTTTCGTGAATCAAACTTTTAGACAAATCAAAACGGGACATATTCGCTATCGCTATCACTATCCAACACTAAATGGAAAATATACCTATGCAAGATTATTTGTTTACCATAAAAAGTATGTTTCTTCTAGTTTAAATCAATGTTGTTTTGACAGATTTGTATGATTCTTAAATATTACTCCTATTGTATAAAAGTGGCTCCAATAAAGACAATGTCTGAAGTGTGGACACAACTGCAAATGCACTTTGTTGCTAATTGGGCACAGTTGCACCAAATAATTTATAAGTTTGCCTTGCATTATTTCTGGAGTTCAGCATTGGAGTGATGTGCATGCCCTATTCTTTCAGTGCAAGTGTGCTGTGACACAGGGTGCTAAGGGAAACCTGGAGCTAATGCTGAGTCAGGAGGTAGCACTAGCTCCAGGGCTCCTGAGACAGTAAGTGCAGCATTACCCGATTCGAAAAGTACTGAATGGCACTGAGCGTAACTATACAGTTAATAAAAGTGGTGTTACGTGCAACAGACTGTAAGGCCAAGCACAAGTTGAAAAACAAGCTTGTGGATATAAATAAGCCCTATTATATCATATGCTATACTTTTTGTGTGAAGCATTCCCAGAAATGGCAGAGCCCTCATTTTAATCAGCTTAAAGAGAGCTACAACACAGAAATCTTTTATTTGCTTTCTACTGGAACAAAAAAGCTGTTTTCTTCTATAAACTATTGTAAGCTTATAGTAAATTAGCCCTTTAATCACCACAAGCTACACCGTATTTTACCCAGGATGAGACTGTATCCTTCAGGGGTGAGCCCTCGCTTTGTATGGAGGCCAGGTGGATATTTGTTGTGTGTCTCAATAAATGGGCGCCAGTGGTTCTTAACATTGAAACCATGAACTGTTTATTTACACAGCCACTTAGGAGTAATTACAGAATAGAATAGGCAAGCAGTAACATTTCACAGCATAGGCAGTACTTACAAGGAATAGTCACAATAAACCTTTAGCTGCAGGGCACAATGGGTTAACTCCCAGCTTTCAGGTTATGGCTTCCAGTGGAACCTGGGTGATCACTATCTAACCCTAGGTCTGTACACTGTTAACCCTACTCTGGGCAATATTATACCCGGCTTATAATGCCTCTACAATCCTGGTTGGAGCAATTGCGGCTCACTAAATAGCTCTGCCTGTCTATCACACCTAGTGTGATCTATAACAGGAGCTTGCTATTATTTCTAAACCTAACTATTTCCTTTACCCAGATTTCCACCATATCTCTCTCTGCATGTTTCCTCAGAGAGAGCTCCACAAAATGGCTTTTTGCCTCATGGCTGCTCAGCCTTTTATACCCACAGTGCCACCTTATGGCCAAACTGTGGAAATGCACAAGGGGTCATGCTATGACCCAGGAACAAGGGACTTACTTCCCATTACATTAAGGACCCTTATAGCTGTCTAGAGAACTAGGGGACCACAGAGTGGGAAAAGGCATAATTTACCAGTTCCCTACACTATCTTCTTCTATAGAATGTTCTTTTGTTGTGATGCCCTGTGTAGAGATGATCTGTAAGTTCTGCCTGTTAGATTTCAGCAATGAGAACAAAAATACCTTTTAGACTCTTTTTATTGCTTGCCTTATTGTATTCATACTCACCTATGTGAGGGTATTAGGGCTCTGGTACACGGGGAGATTAGTCGCCCGCGGCAAAACTCCCTGCTCGCGGGCGACTAATCTCCCCGAGTTGCCTTCCCCCTGCCATCCCACCGGCGAACATGTAAGTCGCCGGCGGGATGGCAGACGCGGCGGGGCGATTTCGGGAAATCGCCGAAAAAGCCTCACGAGTCTTTTTCGGCGATTTGCGCAGAATCGCGCCGCCGCGTCTGCCATCCCGCAATTGGACACCTAAAAGTGGTCCTAGATGTTTTTCTGCTGAAAGGGAGTTTCCCTGCATTTCTCACCAGCAACCACTAGATGGGTGCTGGAATATATAAACGGATGCAGCCATGTGCTGGCAGACATTTTAGCCCAGGGGGCTGCTCAGGTAGTGTGCACCCCTGGCACAGTTACTAGATAGTAATTTAAGTATTAGGACATTCTAGGAGTGTCATGTAGGACACCAAGGTAGAATGGGCGGATATTACACCTCCAGGAGTGGTAGTGGGGTTAAGACCCCCAGCATTACATCTGCTGGAGTGCAGGGTACAAAGTGGCTAGGTAGGTGGATCAAGTCCCCGCTAGTCCAGGAGGCCGGATCTGAGGGTGCCATACGATAGTACCGGAGTGGGTCCCTGTGGTGTAACGTCCTAGCGTGAGTACTGGGAGAACTCCATAAGGGGGTGTCTTGCCAATAGTACCGGGGATAGCACCTAGAGGGGAGCACATCTGAGAAACCCGTGAGGTAGTACCAACAGGAAAAGGTTCTCAATGAGATGTAAGGAGTATATGCCCTGCAATGTGTATAAATGATATGCCACTCCTGGAGAGGTCTCTGCCTGAATAAACCTTTGCATCTATTTCACATATACAACTGTGTCTGCTGTGAATATCTACCAAGCCCAGAGGACCACTACCCATCTGGTAAGGAATAACTCCAAGAGAGAGTATATCACACCAGGAGTAGGTGGGTCCCAGAAGGGGCATAGTATCCTGATCATTTCCCAGGGGGTGGATTACAGTTCCACAACACCATCCCTGGGTGGAGGCACGCCATTAAAGGGAGAAATCCCTGTAAACCCCCATAGTAAGCGGGGGCTCAGGAATTTATCCCATTCGGGATTCGAACTCATGATTTCATGAATCTGCCCCTTAGAGTTGCAGCATAATTTTTAACGTGACTGTCCTACTTCACATGCGCTTATGCATTTAAAAACACAATGAGCACATGCACAGGTCATAGCACTGTAGGATCATAAAAAGTAAATTCAGAGGAGCAGAATTCAGTGTAACGTTTATGTATTATGATGGTGAGTTGTATCTCTGCAGAGTCTGAAATGTGATGGTTGCCTATTTCTGCATTTGTCAAACACAAGCATGACATAGCAATAATGACAATTGTATCTGTACTGCAAACTGGTGTGTGACAATTAGCCGCATCTTTAGAGGCCCGATAAAGAGTTTGCATACTTCTGTTTAGCACATCCTTCCTAATAGTGCTGAACTGAAATCTTTGACAATCTACTTTTGAAAATCAAAATAAGCAAAATGCTTGATTAGTGACTGTTTAAAAGTTGTTTTCTCAAGTCAAAATGTTTATGTGTGAGTGTGTGTGTGTATGTATAAAACCACTAATTGTTTGACTAATTTAAGACAGGTGTTAACTTTCCTAATCACACCATTGAGCTGTTTGTATTAATAATTCATTAGACAGTCTTTTGTTTCACTAACTGCTTAGTATTAATTACTGGTCAGGGTATGGAGAAGATCTTACACGCATTTAGCTTTACAATTTCCAGAAGAAAATAGAAGTTAAAATATTTAGTGTAAAAATTTAACTCTGAAATTTCATAGTTGAAATGACCTATATAAACACCTGCAAAAACACCCCAATTTGCTAGCATGGCAATTGCAAGTTATGCAAGCATTAGTCAGGGGACAGTTATCTGGAAACACAGCAGTCTGTTTAAGGTGGCCATGCACAGGCCGATAAAAGCTGCTGACAGCTTTTAGCAACTTATTGGCCCATATATGGGGCCCCTTAGATGGGCTTACCCAACCAACATCTGCCCAAAAATCATCCAGATGTCAATCAGGCAGGATTAAGAATCCCTTCTAGGTGAGGAGTACATCTGAGTGATGATGCAGTCCTTGGTCCGACGACCTGTATCCCATCAATGTGATTCAGTTGTTTGGCCCTTGAACCAAATGATTAATGGATCAATCCAATATCGCCCACCTCAATGTGGCCATATTGGAGAAGGATTTACTCATTTAGTGACCTCGCCATACACTGATCTCTCAGTATATGGGCACCTTTATTCAGGCATAAGTGCTTTTGTGCCACATTTTGGGGGTACTTAAATTGCCAATTGCTCCCAGTGTCCCAATACCATTATTTTACAGTTTATCAAAAGTTACTGAGAATTAATAATATATTGCAAACAGGCAATTTTGCCTTTTTTGCTGAATTGGTTGAAAAGTTGGAAAAAGCAGGTTTGCCACCTTACTACTTTAAAACCAGATTCAAATGAAATCCATATATTGCATTGTTAATTAAATTAGATTAGGAATAGACTGCACTACATTCTGTGCAGCCATTATAGTGTTAATGTAAAGTAATGGCTAAGTAAAAATTTCGCATTTTGTCATCAGTGAATTGTTTGAGAATCTGTATCAAAAAATTGCAGAGAAAAAGTGCCTATTGTCTTTAATGTTTTTGGAGTGACAAAATAAATTGCACGCATAAGAAAAAATTTTGCACATAAAAAAATGTGTCGCCTAAAAAGTCGCACTGTAGGAGTGAAAAGTCTATTGACTTTAATGCATTTGTAGTGAGAAAAAAAAGTCATGCATATAAGAAAAAACTCTTGTGTAAAAAAAAAATTTGGCCATTGATTTCAATGCAATTTGCAAATTTTCTGACGTTTCCTGAATTTTGCATAGTTTTGCAAGTTTCAGGACAGATTCACTCATTACTAAAATAGCCATATAGGATGTGGATTTCCTGGTTTTAAAGTAAGAATAATATTTTTATTTGGCCATCTTGCACCAAGTGTAGTATTACCATGGGCACTGGCAGACCCTCCCCCTAATCAGTAGGCGGATTTGCTGTCTTTATGATTCTGCCCTTGCAAACTAGCACAAAAGAAATACCTGAATGCATGATAATAAAATCTCTGCAAGTGCATATGTCTGGTGAACAGAGATTTTATAAAATTAGTGATTTCAAAATTCCATTTGACAGAAAAAAACACAAATACAACATAAAGCTTTAACTATGATCGGCGCACCAAAGGTCACCCCTTTAGATTAGAGGAACAGAGCTTCCATTTGAAGCAGCGTAGGTGGTTTTTCACGGTGAGGGCAGTGAGGTTGTGGAATGCCCTTCCTAGTTATGTTGTGATGGCAGATTCTGTTAATGCCTTTAAGAGGGACTTGGATGGATTCTTGAACAAGCATAGTATTTAAGGCTATTGTGATACTAATATTTACAGTTAGTATTGATGAATGAGTATGCATCACCTCATGAATGTAAAATAGGTAAACACGGACAGGGACAATATATAAGCACACTTGGTCAGTGTAAAACACAAATGCCAAGTGCGTGTTAAATTTTAGGCAAGCTGAGCTGAGACAATCATTACCCAACACCATCTGTATTTTCCAAATGTTGTAAATAAACCAAGTTTAGCCAATGTATTGGAACCAAGTTTGCCCTGCACTAGGACTTGTCACCTTGAAAACACAAGTAGTTTCAGGCTGAAAAGTGCCAGTGGTGGTGCATTCAGATGTTTCAAATGTAACTTCATTGGAGGCTACATTGCAATATTAACATCCAAATTTATCCTGTGTGCCCTTAGCCTTGTAGAGAATTAAAGCCAAATTAACAGAGATGCTAAAAAATAGTTGTATGAAATCTTGATCACTCCAGAAAAATGTACCCAGTGTTCAGTTTATATATATACTGTATATATATAAAAAGAAAAAATAACTGTTTGTTAATAAAATCATTTTGCATTTTGTTTCCTTCCTAGACTGCAGTGCTACACCTATATAGCACATTGGTTATTTGAATGCTGCTGGTTTTTGCTTAGGAACAGCTGTGGTCAAACAGTAGTATCCTGCATTCAAATAACAACCGCTAATCTTGCATTTAGGTTTCCTTGTCCTTTAAGGGATTCAGACACAGGCAAAAGCATTGGAAGCAAACATTTGCAGGACACAATGGGACCTATTTTTAAGGATATGGCACAATAGTTGACATTTTTTAAAGTTGTGTGAAACTGTTATTGAGGTTTCATTGGGTCAAATAGCAGTTAATTTTTTTTCTAGAATTTCTGTCCCCCTTGTCACTTTTTAAATTACTTTTAGCTATTTATCTATTTATATTTTCTTCTGTATATCACCTGGCACTTTCTTTTTGTGTAATTTTTTCACTTTTCACATTATGTTGACACCAAGTCAACACAATGATCTAGGGGGAGATGCGTGGCAAATAGGCCCCTCCTCCCCCTGAAACCTGGCATTCCCATGGGCACTAACATTGTTGGGTCCACTAGTTTGTTTTTTTTTAAACTGACAATTTTTATTAGTTTTATTATCCATGTTGCATTATATCATTAGCAGATTATTCACTACAGTAGTCTGCATTACTACAATCATTATTGATTGGTATCATGAGTGACAGGAGAGTATTGCGAAGTAATGAGTACAAGGAAAGAGAAAAGAAAAAAAAAAAAAAAAAAAAAGAAAAGGGGAGGGAGGAAAGTAAGAAAGAGGAGCAAATATAAAAACAGAATATCATAACTATTTACATTTTAGAACAGTGTTGTAGCGGCTGGGACCTTTTATTTTAGCGATATGGGGGGTACCTCTTTTTTTTTTCCCTTCCCCGGTTATTATGGTTAGTAGCATGGTTCTATGATTAGGCTCTGATGGCCAAAAACAGCTGGGAGTCGTTTTCATGTAGTAGCCAAGGCATCCAAATTTTTTCATAGGCTTCCATATCATTCTGTAGCATATATGAGAGTTTTTCATTGGTGGCTATGCAAATTATCTTTGCTTTCAGGGAATTTAATGGGAGTCCTGTTTTTTTCCAGTTTCTGGCAATGATCAATCTGGCAGCCATTGGCTAAGCCTGTGTCCTGAATTTGTAAATCGAGGTGGTTTTTTCCCCAGTAGCAGAGTTAGTGGATCTTTGGGGAACTGTGTGTGGAATATTCTTGACAACATATGGGTTACTGAGTCCCAAAATTTCGAGACAATGCTGCAGTTCCACCATATATGTAGCATGGTTCCCAATTCTGGGCATCCTCTGTAACATTGCGGGTTACAGGTTGGGTAAAGTTTGTTCAGTCTGTATGGGACCAGATACGTTCTGTGAAGGATTTTGATGGAGGTTTCCTTCACTGTTACACAGGTGCTTCCTTTGTTAGCCATTTTGCTGCAGTTGCTTTGTTGTGAGGGTGGTGTTGAGGTCCCTCTCCCATTTTAGCATACTGTTGAGTTTTTTACTGTTTAGGGGCGGTTGGTTGATCAGTTTGTATATCAAGCTGAGGGTTCCCGGTTGTAGCGAGGATTGTCGGCATATTGCTTCCAGCCCTGTGGAACTTATAGTGTTTTGGTTCCCCTGTTTGGCCTGTTGTTGTATCAAGTGCGCTAGTTGTGAAGCTCTGAATTTTTCCTGTTGGGGAGGTTGGAATTTGTCCATTATTTGTGCTGCGGTAAGTGGTTTGTTGTGCGCAGTTAGGGAGTGTAGATTGATTACTCCTGAGTTGGTCCACCATGCAAATGTTCGTTTTGATAGTCCGGGCGGGAAGTCTTTTTTATCAGAGGTGTTAATGGGGATGGCTTGGAGATTAGGTGATGTCTTTGCCGTAGAGTCTGTCATAATTGTAGCATTTCCTTTGTGATCGGGGAGATATTTTCCAGACCGTTATAGGGTATTTTTCTGAGCCATAGTATTTGTTGTAGGGAGTAAGGGTAAATAAGGTCATCCTCTATTTGTACCCATATGGGTTTACTATGACCTGCATAGGCAGGTGTAATCTGTGCCATTCTGGCTGCCCAATAATATTTCAATAAGTTGGGGGTTGATAATTCTCCGTTTGTTTTATGTAAATACATTGTCTGCTTTGATATCCTTGGATGTTTATTGTTCCAAATGAAGTTATTTATTCTGCTTTGGAGGTTATGTAAGTCCTGGGTTGGCTATTCTTATTGGCAGCGTTCTAAATAAATAGAGAAGCTTAGGTAGTATGACCATTTTAGCACAGTGTATTCTCCCAATCCAGGAGATGTCATGTTTATCCCATGCTAATAGGTCATGCATTAGAAGTTTTATCAAGGGGGGGAAATTCACCTTGTATAATGTTGTTAAGTTTGAAGTGAGTTTGACTCCTAAATATTGCATAGAATCAGTTTGCATTTTAAAGCCAAAATTGACTTCTATAAATTTCACCATGTGTTTGGGTATATTGCAGGGCAGCATTTCAGATTTATCTGGATTAACTGTTAACCCAGAAACTTTCGCAAAGTCTGCTAATATTTTTATCAAATTGGGTAATAAGGTTAAAGGTTTTGTTACATGAAGCAAGAGGTCATCGGCGAATAGAGATACTTTGTATTCTTTGTCTTTTACCTTTAGGCCTTGGATATCTCCATTCTCCCGAATTGCTCTGGCCAGTGGTTCCATTGCTAATGCAAAAAGAGCTGGGGATAAGGGGCACCCCCGTCTGGTTCCCCTATGGATTTTTATGTATCCCAGTGGGCTAGTAGTTGGGAGGTTGAGCTGGGCACTGGGGGCACAGTAGTACGTTGGGTCCACTAGTTTTTGCCGACTCATTATACGACTTCTGGCTGGAAAGCAGGATAAAGTGACCGCCCCTAAAAAGACCCTTGCCTCCTGAGAGTCTTCTGACCGGAAAAGTTGGGGGAAAAGGGCCTGTCCTAGTCTTCAGATAAGGGCAGGATTTTTTCTCATTTTGTACTTTTTTGACCGGGCGACCTGGAGTTTGTGGACTTAAGCTGCACATACATGTGTGGATATAATCGTATGAAACAAAGGTTTGTATGAGTTTCAGACCATGTGTTGGCTCCAAATAATTGTCCTGACAATTGTCTTAGCATAGCAACAGGTTGTTTAGTCTATTATACAGGTTAGACAATGTCAATAATGACAAAATCTTTGCATATATTGCGTGACAATGTCCATGGGTGACCTATAATGTATAAACAAAATGCACGCACCTACAGAGGAACTTTATATATGTTTATTTTGTTATACTGGACTCATTTTGAAACAGAAAATAAAATATGTTTTTCAGAAGAGAAAATTGTTTAAGCTACTTTTTCCTGGACATAACTTTTGTACAATTGTTGTCTGTCAATTTATGGCCAGAACATAACCTGATTAGTTATTTTTCTGACTTTTTTTGAAGCAGATTTTTCTATAACTGCATCTGATAAATTCAGACATATATAAAAAATGAAAAAATGTAAATGAAATCATTAATGGTGCTGATAGATGTCATTAGTTATAATTTGTGATTAATGACATAATTTGTGTCACATGACTCACTGACTAATAAATTATGTAATTAATTATGCTTCCCCTGCTGTAAAATATCAGAAGTTGACTCAACTATATACCTTTATAGGGTCATGTAACACCTACGCAGCTATTATTATCCTTATAATTTAAGGATCATTTTATTTTACCTTATTATTACTATTAATATCAACAAGTATTTTTAAAGCAACAATATATTCTGCAGTGCTAAACAGTCAATGGGTGAATACATTGAACATACAATTACATACAAAAGCAAAAAACAATCTACTCATAATCTTATAATACCATTGGACTATGTGGTTCCCAGCTGGTCAAAAATTCCTTCTTGCGCTATAAGCAAAGTGGGGAAGTTTAGCCAATAATAAGCAGCAAATATATTACATTTTATTCTGTTCCTGGATAAGTATATTGCAAAACAACTGTCTCAGCATCAAAAAGTGTAATATCCCACACTTGAAAGTAATTTTGCAAAACACAGGTTTGGGGTTGGCATTACATTCAAAAAGAGGATAATGGAAATTAGTAGATAGAAGCATATGCTTGACCAGGAACAGAATAAAATGGAATCATACACTAAAGCCTATCAAATAAAAACAATCTTATCAAAAGGAAATCTTTGTTTCTAGATATAACTTTAATACTAGTTATAGTTAGGAGAACTATAGAACATACTGCATGCAGTATTACAATAAAAAATGTGAATGCATGTAATTCAAGAAAAGTTTGTATGATCATAGAAGATTATAAAATTGCAGCAGTTCCATATTTGTCTCTGTTCTACTTGCTGTTCTTTTTTGATGCTACTTGCACTTACATTAATGCCATTTCGAGAGCTTTCACTTAAATTCACTACAAGATAATGTTATTGCATTCATTTGGTTTGTAGTGACAATCTCATCTTGGTTAGGGATAAGCATTTGATATCAAGATAACTTACTTCTTTTAAAAAAAAATGACTCTCCATCTTACCAGATAGTACACAGCATCACCTTAATTTTGACTCCATTAGACCTTGGAGCGTACAGTGACCCATTCACCTCATTAATATTCAAAGCATAACAAAAATGCTATAACTAGAGAACTAAGAAATAATTTAATGCAGTATTGATCATTTTATGGTATGATTATGTGTAATTACATCCCTCAAATTTTATTTTAATGCTACTTTCCACTACTTTTAGCTCTTTAAAATTACCCAAAACATCTCAGTTTAATGGAATGAACATGGCATCAATTTTAATGTGAAACACTCTTTTTTTCTAGTAAAGAATGACCCTTCAGACACTGAACATAAATTGCACCAGTATAATCCATAAAATAGCTGAATGATTAATATAAAATAAAGCAGTCAGATACTACAAGACAGAGGAGATGTTTGAAAAAAAAGAGGTTGAGACAAAATCTAGACCCCTATAATGAACATTTTAGAGAATTATATATGTGATAATATCCAGACTACATGCCCAAATATTTTAACACTAGAAAGAATATGATCAACAATCTGCCTAACTCATTTTTCCTTAGGAAGTGAGAGTAGAGGGTATCTTCTGAGATTGGGTGAAACTTTAGGGGGTGATTTATCAACGCTAGAATTCACATTTTTTCCAGGACTCAAATTTTTTTGACCTAAAACTCCCAATAATCAAATTATGGTTTAAAAAATGTAATGATCAATATTGATTAATTTCCAAAAATCTGAAAACTCAAATGTTTTAGATGTTTTCAGCTTTCAATTTAATGGGAGTTGTCTTAGGCAAAATTCAAGCTATTTATTATTTCGAGACTTTCCAGTTTTTTTATCAGGTTTGTAAACTCACAAATTCGAGGTATTCAAGTTTTTTATTCAACTGACTTCTTTATTCCGATTTTTAATAAATAAGCAAATATTCAAGTCTTTTTTAAAATGAGAGTTTATTCGAAGTAGAAAAAATTCTCCAATTCACCAACACAAAAATTGATAAATAAGCCCATACATGTCAATTGAAACTATTTTGTAATGTTTTAATTAAGAAATATGACCTTATAAGACAGATAGATATAGCTATATTAAATACCCTCTGTATGCATATCATATACAGCAGGGGTGCCCAGACTTCCCCCTGGTGATCTACTTTTGACTCCTCCCCACGTACATACGAATACCCAATAAATGCGCCGCACTTCCACATTTGTGCCGCACTTCTGCATTTCCCGGCTTAGACACGGTCCACCAGAAATCCACGGGGGATCGACTGGTGGACCGCGATCAACGTTTTGGCCACCCCCGACGTACAGTATATATGTATATATTAACAGTTTCTGTAAACCAACTCTGTGCTCTTTCAAAAGATGTCTGATGAGTAGCACAACTTGAATTATCACTGATTCCCAGCCGAGTACAAAAGTAGCGTTCTAGTTTTCTTCCATTCTTTCCAAAGACAGACCTCTACAGACAAAAATACTTACAAGAGTAGGTAACAGCATTCTAATTATTTTGTCCATTAACAACTTTTTAGGTGGTAAAGGTTACGGTAAAGGTTACATAAATAAAAACAAAAGGGGCCATTTACGATGACACCAAATACAATTGCTAGAACACTAAGGGGCATAAAAGCATACCTCTAAAAACTAAGTAAGCTTTATCAGAAAGGTCTATGTAAATAGAGCCATAAGCATTAACAGAAACAAGTCCTCTATCAAAACAGACAGGATTTCTTGTCTCCTTGTAAACATGTTGTTGAGGTTTCTGACTTCCTCTCTCAGAAAAATCCTTAATTCCTGTGGCCAGAGTCTGCGCAGTTCTCTCCTGTGTAGCAGTCTTCTTATGAGATAAGGCCTAGCTACTATGTTCTAGATGAGACTGCTACATATTTCCCATTTTAACTGTAAGCCCTGAATACACATGGACCTCTGTAAAAAATATGTAAGGAACTGTCAGATAAACAATATTCAGGTTCAGGCACAGAGTCAGCATGGGTGGTAAGCAAAACAGAGTCTGTGAAAGAGGCAAAGGTCTGGGCAGACGGCAGACAAAGTTGAAACCCAAAAACAGGCCAAGGGTCAAAACTAGGTGAACTAGAACCACGGGAGACTAGGGCAGCAACAGACTTATGGGACAGAAACTCAGAAGGACTCAGTACAGGCATGGCTTGGTCTCAGCATAAAGGCTTATGATCCAGCAGCAGGGTATGGGAGAGCAGGCTTAAATGGCTCCTTATTGGGCTTTTTCCTGAAGATGGATTATGGGCATGGTTACCAGGGTACACTGACAGTGGAAAAAGTCAATAATATAATTTGCCAGTTTCATACAACGCTGCCTCCTGTGGCTTAATATAAAGAAGCAGTGGCCAATGAACACCAGGTGCCTAGTTCTAAACCAAGGAGTTCCTGACAGTTCTTCAGGTTCCTGCCTGCCTGTGTAATATTTCTTGATGGCACCCTTAAAGTTTCTATTCCTTCTAGATTTCACAACTTCTGTACTGGTGAATGAAAAAGTCTTATCATAGTTCTTTAGAGGTTTTTTATTGCTGTAGGGACTTGGGTTCCTACAGTCTGCTGGGTGTTAACTGGGGAACTGTTCCACTACAGGCTATTTGATGAAGCACACAGCTTACCAGCTAATACTGTCTATTTTACATCCCTGGAATGTGCAATAAAGAGGCTAGTTGCCACTGCCTATGACCAGTTTTACATTGCTGTGAAAGAATTATGGCCCAGTCCCCAATAATGAATGCTTTTTGAGTATGAACAGTTCTTTTCACGACATCTTAGTTGGATTAAGGAGTTTAACTAGACAATTCCATATTTAACTTCTTTTTTTTCCAGCAATTATGCAGTTGAATTGAATGTCATTGTCTTGCTACAGCTTTAAATTACAGATTGGTTACCTTACTTTGTTATACTAGAACTATACTATACTTAACTTTTCTTATACCGAATTCAGGACCCTGAGGCAGATTAACATTCTTGCACCATTATATTGCCACCACTATGCTTGAGTGAAATGCTGCATTTAGTTTATACTAATTAGGCCTATGTCATGTTATTTTCAGTGAGCAAGAGTTTTATACCTTGCCACTGTCTCATAAATACTGACCATCAGGCCTTTGCCAGTGGCAAAACCTAAAAGAGGGGGTTGCGACAATGACTTTGGTATACTGTGTACTAAAGTTCAGGGAGATCAGAGGAGGGCCAGCAACATTAAGAAATGGAGAAGTGACATCACAGCAGGGCTATAATGCTGCTTGGACAGGATTGGGCTGATTTTTGTCCAGGTTTCAAAAAGCTGAAACTCACACAGGAAGTCTTATAAGGATATCTTATTGCTCAGGCCAACTAATGGTCTCATCTCTGGCTTTTCTTATCAGCTAATCCTCTTCTAAATGTGTTGATGAGACTCAAGAAAGGGCAACATAAGCTGGCCATACACGTACTGATAAAATTGTACAAAACTAGGTTTTCGGACTATGTGGCGGCACTGAATTATCTCTCCGATATTTTCCTACCATGGCAATCAGTCCTTTAGTCTTCTGGCCAGGTTAGAAAATTTTGGTTGGCTAACAATAAAATCTGCACATGTATTGTATATCGGACGATATCCTTGGGGGGACCTACAATGGAAGTCACTTTTGTATCATTGGTGTCTGCCAACTATTTTATGTTTAGATCATCCTCCGTTTTGTATTTTAAGTTTATCCTACAATTTCAGTCTAAATGTCATTCATTATTGCATTATTGCAATTATTGCATTAAAACATACGAACATTATCCTAACATTGGTCGGAAGAAGACTAAAATCTGAACCTGTAAGGACACCTTTGCTGTTATTTCATTGGATCAGTTGCATTGCATGATAATGTTTGGAGCTAAGGGCCCCAAACATGAATTGTTGGATAAGTATACAATGTAAAAGCATGAAGGATGATACCTTTTTTTTTATATATTTTGCTCTTAGGGTTCTAACATTTCTGTTCCTGCCTCTATTATACCTCAACATGTTCCTTTGCTTCAATGTACTTGTCCTTTCTGGATACCATGAAACTTGATTTTCTTTTGGTCCTGCATGTCCACATTTCTAAAAAGATTCTATCATCCAGGCATCACAAAGAATATGGACCTACTTTAGTGGGACTTTTGGTGTTTTTTTCTGTGTGGTAATGCTGTGCTTTGTGCTTTGTCTCTGCCTGCTCTGTTGGTGTCTAGCAAAATATTTATTGAAACCTTTCTTGTGGTTTGCTTGAATCATTTCATGATTGACCTCAGATAAATATATCTATGTGTCCTTTTTTGACTGGAGGTATGTTGATTATTTTTGTCGCTGACAAAGTTGAAGGGTATCGGGGTGGGCATTTTTTATCAAGAAGCTGCCCAGTGCTCCTGAACTAGCCAAGATCTTTGTCCAGAAAATCTTGTGCCTATTCTGTTTCAGAAACTATAACTTTTGTCCAGACTTTTGTGTTGAAGACTCTATGTTTGGTTTTCTACCAAGCATATCAAGCATTGTCAGCTGTCTTGCACTGGACCCTTTTTCATTACTGCCAAAATAATTATGTCTCTGTTAAAGGACCAAAGACATTCAATAATGACCACATTTTATTTATATTTAAGGTATGTATTTGTTCATCCAAATCCATTTATTTTCATTTTTATTAATTAAGCCCATTGTATACTACACAGCTATATGTATAGCTGTGTAGTATACAATGGGCTTAATTAATACAAAGGGAAATGTATATGCCTTGTGTATTTTCTATATAAATATGTATACACAGTATATAATATAAAAGAGCCATGAATATACTGTAAAACATATTATTATATATAGTTGGCCATGCATAGGTAGATTTAAACTGCTGATTTGAGTACTTTAAATTGATTCAGCAGCTTATCGGCCTCATACTTATATGTTCATGGAACTCCTTGGTGACGTTATATCCTAATGTTTTACAATAAAGTGTACATTATTCCCTATACAGTATATGTGTGTATATATCTGAGACCCACTCTAGCCCATTTTAAGAACAGTAGCACAATGCCAGTAGCACATAAAAAGCCGCCAACAAAAGTGAAGACTGAACTTTTAGTGTAAGGACAGTGGATTATACTCTGTGTTCTACTGTGTCAACATAGTGTTACATACCCTTCACATTAAAATTTAAATATAACGTTTCCCTTAGTTTGTGTTATTCAGAAAGAGATATGGCCCATGTCTCAAAACCATTGTCTAGATCACAAATTGATCTCCATTTATCACACAGAACCTACATGCAGAGAAAATTATAATAGCGAATGCCATGAGCAATTCAAATCAAATAAGCAATCTTTCCATTTGTGGTAAAATACAATCAATTTGTCATTGACTTCAATTTTTTTTCTTATGCTAAATCCGTATTCTCATAATAAAAAGAGCACTTTCAGTTATTTTATGTTAGATTTTATGGGAAGAAGATGTATCAAATTTCACTGTGGCAGAATGCCATCTGTAAATAAAACAAAGAGCCTATTTTGACAGAAAGTGAAATAACATGATTCACTGTTGGAAATTTGCTCACTCTAATATCAAGTTAAATCCAGATAAAACCAAGCATTTTAGCTGGTTCTGAATGCAGGTTTGAGTGAGGAGCTTCTGTTTGTATTCAAAAGTAAATTATATTAATCATTTTAACATATGATTTTTGGCATGTTAAATAATTGAACATCAAAAGTGAGTGCAGTGCATTGGAGAACAAGCCATATCTCAATGGAACTGATAAGGTTAATCACATAAACATTAATGAAATGTCTGGAGATTTGCAGAAGCTGCATTAATATTTCACTTTGAGATAACTACATCGATCTCACATTGGTGCTGATGAGTTAGGGGCAAACAGAAGAAGCACTTGGGATGCAGATAATTCATCTGTCCTTATTGAGTTTGTGCATACTGTGAATTCATATAACATATACATACAAATACAAACACATATAATGAATTTCATGTTCCAGTGGGATAAAGTAAAAAACATATTTCTACACAAGGCTTTAGCCGTAATTTTGCATATACAGTGGTGTGAAAAACTATTTGCCCCCTTCCAGATTTCTTATTCTTTTGCATGTTTGTCACACAAAATGTTTCTGATCATCAAACACATTTAACTATTAGTCAAAGATAACACAAGTAAACGCAAAATGCAGTTTTTAAATTAGGGTTTTTATTGCGCTCTTGGGGTAATTTTGGTCGGCCGGCCACTCCTGGAAAGGTTCACCACTGTTCCATGTTTTTGCCTTTTGTGGATAATGGCTCTCACTGTGGTTCACTGGAGTCCCAAAGCTTTAGAAATGGCTTTATAACCTTTACCAGACTGATAGATCTCAATAACTTGTGTTCTCATTTGTTCCTGAATTTCTTTGGATCTTGGCATGATGTCTAGCTTTTGAGGTGCTTTTGGTCTACTTCTCTGTGTCAGGTAGCTCCTATTTAAATGATTTTTTGATTGAAACAGGTGTGGCAGTAATCAGGCCTGGGGGTGACTACAGAAATTGAACTCAGGTGTGATAAACCACAGTTAAGTTATTTTTCACACAGGGCCATGTAGATTTGGAGTTTTTTTTCTCCCTTAATAACGTAAACCTTCATTTAAAAACTGCATTTTGTGTTCAATTATGTTATCTTTGACTAATAGTTAACGGTTTTTGATGAGCAGAAACATTTAAGTGTGACAAACATGCAAAAGAATAAGAAATCAGGAAGGGGGCAAATAGTTTTTCACACCACTGTATTTGGACCATGTTGAAACTAGGATGAGAAGATTTTAGTGCAGTTCTGTGCATTTCGCTGCGGGACACATTGGGGCAGATTTACCAAAACACGAATTTGAATCCCGAATGGGAAAAATTCGTATTGGAAACGAAAATATCGCGCCATCGCAACGTTTCGTAATTTTTGCGACTTTTCATCGCTGTCGCGACTTTTTCGTATTGAACGATCGTAACCGCCGGGAAAAGCTTTCCAACTTTGCATGGTTTTGGAAGCCTCCCATAGGAATAAATGGCACTCTGTGGCTTCAACCTGGCTCAAGGAAAGTCACAATACCGAAGCTTGAATGAATCCTAAACTTTCGTACTCGGCGCAACAATATGATTTTTTTCGCGACAGTGATGAAACAGTCGCGAAAAATACGTGCAAGATATGAAAAAGTCGCGTCGGTGACGAAAAAGTCGCAAAAATACCGTTCATTACAAAAAAAATGTATTCGAAGCGTTCATGGATTAGTAAATGTGCCCCATTGTGTGGTGCATTTTAATAGCTTTGAAACATAGTCATGCTTTGGGTCTGGCTGTGGATCTGACTTTGAATTTACCACCAACAGGATGAAACATTTTCCATTTGGGCCAGTTTAGTGGAGTACCACAGGGGTCAGTCCTTGGTCCTTTACTTTTTAACTTGTTTATTAATGACCTGGAGGTAGGCATAGAAAGTAATGTTTCTATTTTTGCTGATGACACTAAATTGTGCAAAACTGTTTTCATGCAGGATGCTGCCACTTTGCAGAGCGATTTGACAAAATTGGAAAACTGGGCAGTAAAATGGAAAATGAGGTTCAATGTGGACAAGTGCAAAGTTATGCACTTTGGTAGAAATAATATAAACACGAGCTATCTAATAAAGGGTATTGTGTTAGGGGTATCCTTAATGGAGAAGGACCTGGGGGTTTTTGTAGATAATAAGTTGTCTAATTCCAGGCAGTGTCATTCAGTGGCTGCTAAAGCAAATAAAGCTGGAGAGAGTGCAGAGACGTGCAACTAAACTGGAAAAGGGAATGGAAGATTTCAGCTATGAGGTTAGACTGTCATGGTTGGGGTTGTTTTCTCTGGAAAGAAGGCGCTTGCAAGGGGACATGATTACTCTGTACAAGTACATTAGAGGGGATTATAGGCAGATAGGGGATGTTCTTTATTTCCATAAAAATGATCAGCGCACCAGAGGCCATCCCTTTAGATTAGAGGAACGGAACTTCCATTTCAAGCAGTGTAGGTGGTTTTTCACAGTGAGGTTGTGGAATGCCCTTCCTAGTGATATTGTAATGGTGAATTCTGTTAATGCCTTAAGAGGGGCCTGGATGAGTTCTTAAACAAGCATAGTATCCAAGGCTATTGTGATACTAATATCTACAGTTAATATTGATGTTGGTATATATGGTTTATGTATTTGAGTGTATAGATAGGTCAGTATAGGTTTGTGTGTGCTGGGTTTACTTGGTAGGGTTGAACTTGATGGACTCTGGTCTTTTTTCAACCCTATGTTCAACTACCATCAGTGTTTGCAGATGACACAAAACTCTGCAGACCAGTCAATTATATCCAGGATGTGACATCCTTGCAGCAGGATCTTGACCAACTGGCAATCTGGGCAGCTAAGTGGCAGATGAGATTTAATGTGGATAAATGTAAGGTCATGCACCTGGGATGTAAAAATATGCAAGCCACTTATACCCTCAATGGGACTGCACTAGGCAAATCCATAATGGAGAAGGACCTTGGAGTCCTTGTAGATAATAAACTTGGCTGTAGCAAGCAATGTCAGGCAGCAGCTGCAAGGGCAAACAAGGTTTTGAGCTGTATTAAAAGGGGTATAGATTCACGGGAGGAGGGGGTTATTCTTCCCCTTTACAGAGCGCTGGTAAGGCCCCATCTAGAATATGCTGTTCAGTTCTGGTCTCCAGTGCTCAAACGGGACATTATTGAGTTAGAGAGGGTCCAGAGAAGGGCAACTAAGTTGGTAAAGGGTATGGAAAGTCTCAGTTATGAAGAAAGACTGGCCAAGTTGGGTCTGTTTACACTGGAGAAGAGGCGCTTAAGAGGTGACATGATAACTATGTATAAATATATAAGGGGATCATATAATAACCTTTCTAATGTTTTATTTACCAGTAGGTCCTTCCAACGGACACGAGGGCACCCACTCTGTTTAGAAGAAGGGAGGTTCCGTTTAAATATTCGGAAAGGATTTTTTACTGTGAGAGCTGTGAAGTTGTGGAATTCCCTCCCCGAATCAGTTGTACTGGCTGATACATTATATAACTTTAAGAAGGGGCTGGATGGATTCTTAGCAAGTGAAGGAATACAGAGTTATGGGAGATAGCTCTTAGTACAAGTTGATCCAAGGACTGGTTCGATTGCCATCTTGGAGTCAGGAAGGAATTTTTTCCCCTCTGCGGCAAATTAGAGAGGCTTCAGATGGGGTTTTTTTGCCTTCCTCTGGATCAACTAGCAGTTAGGCAGGTTATATATAGGCATTATGGTTGAACGTGATCGATGTATGTCTTTTTTCAACCCAACTTACTATGTTACTATGTTACCAGTTGGTAGTACGTTTAGTAACCTGTGTGCCTATGTGTCAGTTTAGGATAGTATTTTCTTAACTAAAGTGGTATTTTATATAGTGCATCTATGCTATAGCTGGTTTTACTAATTTGGTGCCAGAATGCTCATGGGAGACCATTCATTTAAATGGTAGAATGACATATCTGTGCTTGCCCGATGCTTGCTCTATCTGTATATTTGTGCAGGGTACAGGTTCAAAAATTGTTTGAATGGATAGCTAAATACAGCTTTAGCAGTCTTAAAGGACATGTAAAGCCTACATTTGCCTACAATGTATGGCAGTTGGGCACATCTCCCCCACCCAAATGGCATCATTTGTACTGCATGTATCCCCTCCGTTTTCCAGCACCATCACATTTTCCTAAAGCAAATAGCAGCTTTCACCGGTGGCCATTTTCCCTCTGATACATAATCAGATACATTTAAATCTGCAAACAGCATACACATACACAGACCCTGATTCAGCATACATTTTATCAACAATGCAGGCTCAAACAGGCAGAACTGTCTCTGATAAAAGTTCTGCTTTGTTTGAGCACTGTAATGGTAATGCTGAGCTCAGGAGAAAAAAATTGAAGCAGACAGCTAGAGCTGAGTTTCTATGGGAACCAGCAATGCCATCTCTTCACTGGCTGCTAGACTGGGGGGCGTGTTTAATAATCTGAGCTTAGTACAACTGAGCATGCCCACAAGCCAACAGCCAAAGCAAATTCCAACTTCAAGTGCTAGTGTCAAAAAGGAAAATACATTTTCTGTTTACCAATAGGAACAATGATGAAAATTTTGCAGTCAATATTATTTTTTTTAGTTTTCGTGCAACTTTTTTGTACTTTGCAACAAAAAGCACGATAATCTGTGAGACAAAATCGTATTTGTTGCGCAGAGTATGAAAGTTTTGGATTAATTCAGGCTTTGGTATCGTGACTTTCGTTTGGCCAGGTTGGAGCTGCAGAGTGCCATTGAATCCTATGGGAGGCTTCCAAAATCATGCACAGAAGGATCAAAGTCAGGAGAAGGTTAGGAGAAAAGGCAGAGAGGCCGTAAAACATTAGGCAGACTCGTAGTTGGGGACAGGCAAAGGTCTTGGGCAGGCAGCAGTCGTCGTAGTTGTGAAGCAGAAGAAGAGGTCATTCCGGGAAAGTAGAGCGAAACAGAGTCAGGCAGGCAAAGGGTCAGCAACGGATAATCACAATCTGGCAGGCTTAGTTTCACAGGCAAGGCTGCAGACAACTTAGCACAGGAGGAGGTATTTGGTGTCCTTAAATACACATCACGCATGTGCAGAACCCTGTGGTGTCAGACGTCAGCGCGCCGCGGACGTGCGCACACTTTGATGCACATGGACTTTGACGTCCATGCACTTTGCCTTATGCGCTCAACATCCTGCGATGAGCAGGACGCACACTCGCACACACGCAGATGTGCAAAACAGAACCGCGCAGGTGAGTTCCCTGACAGTGCCCCCTCCCAAGGAACATCCTCTGGACGTGAAAAGGCTTTTCAGGATGACGCCTGTGAAAATTAAGTAACAATCCAGAGGCATGAATGTTGTCAGCTGGTTCCCAAGAATCTTCTTTAGGTCCAAACCCCTTCCAGCGTATAAGGTATTGAACAAGACCCCTCCTACAGCGAGAGTTCAAAACATCTTCAACCTCGAATTCCTCATTTCCATCCACCGTAATAGGCAAAGGAGAAATAACTTTTTTCAATTTAAAAGTCACTTCATTAATTCTTTGTAGAAAAAGATCCCTTAAATTTCATGCCTAATTTCTTAGTAAATACTGGTAGATTGAGATGAAGTGTAGATAGCCATACCTTATCCCCAACCTTGAATTCTGGGTCCTTCTTACGATGCATGTCTGCATAAAAGTTACATTGAGCTTTTTTTAAAGATTCCTGGAGAATAGGAATATTGTTAGCCACAAATTTCAGTCTTTGCTCAAGTGCTGGTAAAGAGCTATCTGTAGGAAGATCTGGAAGCAGAGCAGGATGGAAGCCAAAATTGGCAAAAAATGGAAGTGGAAGAGTGTCTTGAGTTTTTAAAAGAAAATTCAGCCATAGGTAATAAAGAGGCCCAATTGTCCTGAAGAAAAGAGGAGAAACAACATTTTCCTCCAAGGCTTGGTTGGAACTTTCTGTTTGTCTGTTTGGGGATGAAAAGCCGTAGAAAGTGCCAACTTAATTCCCAGAGCAGAACAGAGGGACCTCCAAAACCTAGAAGGCTGAGGGCCACAATCCGAAACAATCTGTTGAGGAAGCCCATGCAGCCTAACAATTTCCTTTATGAAGAAATCAGCTGTTTGCGCTGCTGAAGGCAGTTTAGGTCAGTGGAATAAAGTGTGCCATCTTAGTGAGCCTATCCACAACAACAAAAATTGTATAATACCCAGAAGACTTTGGTAATTCCACAATAAAGTCAAGAGGAACCGAACTTCATGGATGATCAGGAACTTGAAGAGGGTGCAGAAGTCTAAGAGAAAGGGCATGAGACACCTTGGAATGGCCCAAATTTCACAAGAAGAGACGAAAAGTTTACAATCTCGAACGATACCTGGCCACCAAAAAAGTCTCTGGGCCAAATCAACAGTCCGTTATGAATTCCTGCCAAAGGCTGATCGTGTACTAATTTTAAAGCAAAAAAAACGAAGAGATGTAGGAACAAAGATTTGATTAGACCCTCTCTCACAAAAGCAGAAAACTGAGAATGAAATTTCGATGTAGCTTGGTTCGAACAGGACTTTAATTGAGAAATAAAATCACTTTGAATGAGGAAAAATGTTTTGATTGAAGTATAGTATCCAGTCTTGGTCTTAGGAGTGTTATTTGAGAATATTCTTGAA
The DNA here is from genome assembly GCF_000004195.4 of Xenopus tropicalis. Taxonomy (NCBI): domain Eukaryota; kingdom Metazoa; phylum Chordata; class Amphibia; order Anura; family Pipidae; genus Xenopus; species Xenopus tropicalis. The sequence goes on from NC_030683.2 coordinate 64,633,044, forward strand.
AGAGCATCTGCCTTCCCATTCTTAGACCCAGGACGATAAATAATATGGAAATTAAATCTAGATGGTCGGAAAATATAATAAAAGGATGGTTGGCGCATTCCAAATAATGTCTCCACTCCTCCAAAGCTAATTTAATAACAGTTCTCTGTCCCCCACATCAAAGTTTATATCAGCAGAGGTTAATTTTCTCAAAAAAAAAAAAGCCACTGGATGTAGAGGATTCTTTGGGTCCTTCCTTTGTGAGAGGATTGCTCCAACTGCAGAATCAGAGGTGTCTACTTCCAGAAAAAAAGGGTAGAGATGGGTCCGGATAAAGTAAAATAGGAGCAGAAGTGAAACGGGATTTAAGTTCATCAAAGGATCTTTGAGCTTCAGAAGACCAAAAAAATTTGCTCTTGGAGCTAGTTAAGTTAGTAAGTGGATGAATGACTTGTGAGAAGTTTTGAATAAACTTCTGATAAAAATTAGAAAAACCAATAAACCTTTGGACTGCTTTTCGATCATTTGGAAGTGGCCAGTTGACAATAGTTTTGACTTTCTTTGGATCAATAAGAATACCTTTATTCGAGATCTTAAATCCTAAGTCGATTTCTTCTCTTTCAAATTCACATTTTTCGATTTTAGCAAAAAGTTGATGAGTGTGGAGTCTGGAAAGAACCTTATGCATATGTGAACGATGTTCATCCAAGGAGTTCGAGAAGATCAAGATGTCATCTAAATAAACAATAACAAAAATATCTACAAAATATCTGAAAATATCGTTGACAAAGTGTTGAAACGGTCCAAACGCCATTCAAAGTGTCCGTAATGTGTAGGAAAAGCAGTCTTGCACTCAACTCCCTCACCAAATTTTACTCCCCTCCAAGGTCAAGCTTGGAAAAGATCTTAGCTGTACGTAAGTTTTGAAAAAGTTCCAGGATGAGAGGTAATGGATACCGGTTCTTAATTGTATTTTTGTTCAATTCCCTGTAGTCAATGTGAGGTCTGAGGGAGCGATTCCTTCTTTTCAACAAAGAAAATTCCAGCTCCCGCTGGAGAAGTAGATGGTCTAATGAAGCCTTTCCTTAGGTTTTCTTCAATGTAGTCCTTTAACACCTTTAGTTCGGGTTCTGATAAGGGATAAATCCTACCAAAAGGAATTGATGCTCCTGAAAGTCTATAGGGCAATCATACACAAGATGAGGAGGTAAAAAGTAAATTCCTTTTAAAGACATTGTGAAAAGCTTTGTATACGGAAGGTAGGCCGGTTAGGTTACAGGTGGGATGAGGAGTTAAGGAGAAGATAGCCTTGGCCTCATTTAAACAGTTGTTAGAACAAAAACTGGAATTGCACAATATCTTTCCAGAAATCCAGTTTATTTCTGGATTATGTTTGGACAGCCAAGAGAGTCCCAGGATAACAGGAAACAGAGGTGAACTTATAACATTAATATTCATTATGACCATTAACAGACATAACTCTTAAAGGAACAGTCTCACAAGTAATAGGACCTGAGATAGAAATGGATCAATCAGCAAGTTTAACCGACCAAGCCTGGGACTTTGATTGAAGTGGTATCCTTAAATCTTTAACAAAGTCTTTATCAATGAAGCAGTCTTTATTTAAGAGGCTTGTATTATGAAGCACAGGAGAGGACTTCTTACCCTCACGACGAATAGAACAGCCTCGCCACAATAAAGACAAAGGTTTAGGCGACGACTTATGATCCGTTCCTTCGGCAGACAATGAAGAACGCAAAAGACCGACTTGCATAGGTTCAGCCTCCTCCAATCCTGCGTAGTAGGAGTGGGAGCTTTTGGCATAACCCAAACAGGAGTAGAAAATCCAGACTTTTCTTGGTGTCGCTCTCTCAAACGTCTATCAATCTGAATGACTAGAGATATGTATCAGGAACTATAGGGATTCAAACCCTGGACTTTGTGCGGAACTCCAGGTGCGCTTGCTTGCTGAGCCACAGGAGGCTCTTTGAGCTACATGGGATCGGTTGCCCTAATGTCCCTTATGCCTTTCTACCAGTTTCCCTGTCTATATTGTTCATCACATGTGTGGCTGCTTTAATAATCACCAGACTATATAAACCCTCTCCGGGCTACACCCAGTGCTCGATCATCGTTCCTGCTGAGCCTGGTCTTGCCACTTCCGATTCCTGTGTTCCCTGCCTGGTTCCTGTTTGGTTTTTTGGGATATTGACTTCTGCTTGACTTTCTGGATTGCTTGAACTCTGCCTGGACTGACCCCTGCCTGACTAACGGATCTGCTAGAACTCTGCCTGGATCGACCCCTGCCTGATTATCAGACTTGCTAGAACTCTGCCTGGACTGATCCCTGCCTGCCTTCGGATTTGCCTGTTACCGGGCTCTGTATCTTATCACAGGCTTGTACATTACTTTTATTTTCATTCTGTTTTGTTTTCATTAAACTTCCTGTTTCTTCTCATTTGGCTGTCTGGCCCTTTAAGGGAGTTCTTGGGGTTATCCGCACATAGGCTCCTACCTGCCAGCCACCCACCTGTGGCTGCACCTGACAGTATGATCGAGCCATACAATAAAAAGCCTGCTGGTAACCCCTCATTAGCACATGAACAGAATGAACTACAACTCTCTGGTCAGTGGCTTTCTTCTGTTAAGAAGTATGAAGGGGAAGAAGGGACTTTTTCTGACTTTCTGCTCACCTGTAAAACGTTTGCTAAGGTTTCCTTTGTCAAGCAAGCCCCTGATTATATGAGTCGGCTCATCATTTTGTTTCTCTTGTACTTTTCTTTCTTTTTTGAAAGCAACCTTCACAGGGGAGTTATGGCCAGTCTCTTCTGACATTTTTCCTTCCACTGCAGTTAAACAAACCCGTTGAGAACTTTCAACTTACTCCTCCGGTTCCAAGATATTCTAAACTTATGCGGCCCCAAAGCACCTTCCAGCCAGCTGTTCAGAATGATGAAAAGGAATTCTGTTATGAGGATGCAAGTGATTGTATAGATATTTCTGAGGATGAATGGGAAGATATGGATTCTGAGGATGAAATACCAACAGCATATACTACCAAGTTCAAGGGCCGGTAAATCTCCCAGTTGTCCACTGTACCTGCAGTTCAGCCCTATATATCTATACCCACAGATCAGTCACCTGTATCCCTGCCTGCAGTTCAGTCACCTGATCCAGTTCCTGCTTAGTTGCCAGCTTTCCCACGGATTGGGCCTATACCAGCCATCCAGCAGTCCAGCCCTGTGCCAGACTCCGCTCCTGTGCCAGACTCTGCTCCTGTGCCGGCTCCCCGAAAGCTGTCTGCTCCTGTGCTGGCTCCCCGAAAGCTGTCTGCTCCTGTGCCGGCTCTCTGAAAGCTGCTACTGCCTGCTCTAGCTCCTGCTATTAGCCTGCCGGTTCCTGTGCCTGCAGTCCAGTCTCCGGTTCCTGTGCCCGCAGTCCAGTCTCCGGTTCCTGTGCCCGCAGTCCAGTCTCCGGTTCCTGTGCCCGCAGTCCAGTCTCCGGTTCCTGTGCCCGCAGTCCAGTCTCCGGTTCCTGTGCCCGCAGTCCAGTCTCCGGTTCCTGTGCCCGCAGTCCAGTCTCTGGTGTCTGCTTTCCAGCCAGTGCCCGCTCCGGTGTCTGCTTTCCAGCCAGTGCCTGCTCCGGTGTCTGCTACCCAGCCAGTGCCCGCTCTGGTGTCGGCTATCCAGCCAGTGCCTGCTTCCGTACCTGCACCCCGACGGCTGCCTCCTTCCGTGCCAGCAGTCATGTCTGTATTAGTTCCTGCCTCTGTGCCAGTTCTCCAGCCATCAGTTCCTGCCTCTGTGCCAGTTCTCCAGCCATCAGTTCCTGCCTCTGTGCCAGTTCTCCAGCCATCAGTTCCTGCCTCTGTGCCAGCGGTCCTGCCCGTGCCAGACTCTGCTCCTGTGCCGGCTCCCCGAAAGCTGTCTGCTCCTGTGCTGGCTCCCCGAAAGCTGTCTGCTCCTGTGCCGGCTCTCTGAAAGCTGCTGCTGCCTGCTCTAGCTCCTGCTATTAGCCTGCCGGTTCCTGTACCCGCAGTCCAGTCTCCGGTTCCTGTGCCCGCAGTCCAGTCTCCAGTTCCTGTGCCCGCAGTCCAGTCTCCGGTTCCTGTGCCCGCAGTCCAGACTCCGGTTCCTGTGCCCGCAGTCCAGTCTCCGGTTCCTGTGCCCGCAGTCCAGTCTCCGGTGTCTGCTTTCCAGCCAGTGCCCGCTCCGGTGTCTGCTTTCCAGCCAGTGCCCGCTCTGGTGTCTGCTACCCAGCCAGTGCCCGCTCTGGTGTCGGCTAGTTCCTGCCTCTGTGCCAGTTCTCCAGCCATCAGTTCCTGCCTCTGTGCCAGTTCTCCAGCCATCAGTTCCTGCCTCTGTGCCAGCGGTACTGCCCATGCAAGCGGTCCTGCTAGCCCTCATGCCAGCAGTTGTGCCTGCTCCTGCCTCAATGCCAGCGGCCGTGCCTGCTCTCGCTTCAGTGCCAATACTTCTACCACCAGCCTCTGAGGACAAAATTGCTTCCAGGCCTACCTTTCCTGCTACTGGGTCTGGTGGTTCTGTTGTTGCAGACTCTGCCAGTCCAGTTGCAGTGAGTGGTGGTCTTGTTGCTTCCCTGGGCATGTCCCTTCCACCTGTAGTGGGTATGTATGACGGTGCTCCACCTGTAATGGGTGTCTATGATGGTCCTCCACCTGTAATGGGTGTTTTGTGTGGTAATTCATCCGCTGTGGCTCTTGACCCTGGCGTCTCATCCGCTGTGGCTCTTGACCCTGGCGACCCTCTGGCTTCGGCTTCTGATCCTGGCGACCCTCTGGCTTTGGCTTCTGATCCTGGCGACCCTCTGGCTTTGGCTTCTGATCCTGGCGACCCTCTGGCTTTGGCTTCTGATCCTGGTGACCCTCTGACTTTGGCTTCTGATCCTGGCGACCCTCCAGCTTTGGCTTCTGATCCTGACGACCCTCTGGCTCTGGTTCCAGACCCTGGTGGCTCACTCCCTGCTGATGGTCCTGTCTCTAATGGCTCACTCTCTGCTGATGGTTTTGAGCCTTGCAGTATTCTCACTTGCATATCCAGTCCTTACAGCATCTTTAATGATTTTATTCTGATGTATAAATGTTATTTGTTTAAAATGTTATCTGACTGGGAGATCGCCCGGAGGACGATCGGGAACTATAGGGATTCGAACCCTGGACTTTGTGCGGAACTCCGGGTGCACTTGCTTGCTGAGCTACAGGAGGCTCTTTGAGCTACATGGGATCGGTTGCCCTAATGTCCCTTCTGCCTTTCTACCAGTTTCCCTGTCTATATTGTTCATCACATGTGTGGCTGCTTTAATAATCGCCAGACTATATAAACCCTCTCCGGGCTACACCCAGTGCTCGATCATCGTTCCTGCTGAGCCTGGTCTTGCCACTTCCGATTCCTGATTCCTGTGTTCCCTGCCTGGTTCCTGTTTGTTTTTTTGCGATATTCCGCACAAATGCTCCTACCTGCCAGCCACTCACCTGTGGCTGCACCTGACAATATGAGATCATCCATGGAGTCAGGAACACCAACACGGGCTAATTCATCTTTCAGGGATTCCGACAGGCCCAGACGTAACTGATGTTTCAGAGCTATATCATTCCATTGTGTGTCGATGGCCCAGCACCTGAATTCTGCGATATAATCTTCCACAGGTCATCTTCCCTGACAAAGAGAACGAAGAGCAGATTCAGACGAGGATTGGCATTTATGGTCATCGTAGAGAGTAGACATGGCATGGAAAAAGGTGTTACAGTCATTGAGAATAACGCTTTGTTGCTCCAGGAGGCGGTGAGCCCAAGCTTGTGGTTCACCCTGGAGGAGGGAGATTATGACACCAACTTTAACTTCATTAGGATAAGTCTGGAGCTTGAGAGAAAACAACAGACGGCAACCATTCATGAAGGAGCGATATTGGCTTCTATCCCCAGAGAAGAAGTTAGGCATGGGGATCTTGGGTTCAGGGGTACTCATGGCAATTGAAACCCCAGAGGCATGGATATTCGAGGAAGTAGCAGCAGTTGCCCCATCCTGAACAGAAGGAGCACTCCACAGAGGTGGAGCTACCGGGTTGGCTTGAATCTGAGTTTGAAGCTGTTGGTAACCAGTCTGCAACTCCTGGATGACCTGAGTTAGAGCTGCTAGTTGTTGTGAAATAAGATCAAGGGAAGAATCTTCTCCAGAATTCTCCATGCTGGCTAAGTTGTACTGTCATGAACCCATAGCTGAGAATATCTTGTGGAGAAATGACTCTCCCCTACAGCTTCCACTATCCTGAACTCCTGAAAATGGGGACAGGAATGGGTTTGGAGAAAAGGCAGGGAGGCCGTAAAACGTTAGGCAGACTTGTAGTCGGGGACAGGCAAAGGTCTTGGGCAGGCAGCAGTCATCGTAGTCGTGAAACAGAAGAAGAGGTCAATCCGGGAAGCATAGAGCGAAATGGGGTCAGGCAGGCAAAGGGTCAGCAACAGATAATCACAATCTGGCAGGCTTAGTTTCACAGGCAAGGCTGCAGACAACTTAGCACAGGAGAAGGTATTTGGCGTCCTTAAATACACACCATGCATGCGCAGAACCCTGTGGCGTCAGCGCGTCGTTGACATGTGCGCACCCTGCGATGAGCAGGATGCGCACGCAGGCGTGCAAAACATAACCACGCAGGTGAGTTCCCTGACAGTGTGTGTGCATCTAATCACAGGTTAAGGCTTATTTGCTGAGGGGAAATAGAGAAAGTACACACTTGAAGAGGCACAAAGCTAAAATTTAATGTAATAACCTTTATTTACTTATTAAAAAGGGAAAGCACTTAATGTGTAATCATACTTGAAAGTAAGTCTCTGTTGAAATTAGTGGAATATGCTTTATATGCTGGGGGAGCATTTTAACTTCCCACTTAAATAAGCAAATTATCAGATAATATTAGTAATCTCTAGCCTGCTATTTGGATAGTACACTATACAACAGGATCACCTGAAAGGGAATTAGGTGACTGTCAATACTGAAACCTAAATGTAAATATAAATTGTGTTCAGCAATGGTAACTTTAAAGCTATTCTAAATATTTGGATATGAAATCATACAGAGAAAGCAGAAGGAGTCCTTCAGGTAATGTATTAAATTTACAGACCATTTCCTAACACCTCCTAGCAGAGGCTGCCTAAATAAACCTGTAGGCACCATGAGTCCCTGGGTGTTTTGTTAGTCACTGCATTTCTTGCCAGTCTCCTGGTTCTCATTGTTGTCCTATTGATTTTACTGATTCCTATTAAATATCTGGATCTTGTAAGATACTGTTCCCTTGCCCTGACCCTCTCTTTCTGATTATTGCTTTTTCACCTTCAACCTGATTACACTTCTCTACCCAATCACTTGTCCAGTTTTGTAACTATCCCCTTGATTATGCCTTTTCTGTGCTGTACATTATGCCATTTTCTGAAATCCGGCTTCTCCCAGCAATATAGTCCAGCATTCTTACTTGCCCGTATAGGTACTAATGCAATGAGTCTTGACAGCAGCTTAGTAACTATTGGTCAGACACAATGTAAAACAGGACAGTAATAGGCAGAAGAACATACTAAGCTATTTTGAAGTACCCCTGGGATTGGGATATCACAAATGGGATATTTGTGATGTTCTGGGGAAGAGAAATGTTAACTCTATGATAGTAGCTTTGGATTACTTACAGTACATCACCTTGTATTTCTTCCTTATCTTTAGAATGTACCTTGTCCAAAGCTTTTATCTACACATGTACATTTCCCCTGTAAATACAAACATATTTTTTAATATTGCTTTTTAAGTCAGGACTCCAAAATGAATTTAAAATAGAAGTAGCCATCACATGAACCTAAAAGACCTTGAGTTTGCTAATGCCCAAGTCTAGTTCAGAAAGTATAGTAAATACATTGTAAACTTTAAGAAAATGTGCATCACTCGATGAAGGAAGAACAAAAATAGTAAAATAAAAGCAGCAATGAATACCAATAAACATTTTAGAACAAACAAATAATGACCATATCCTTTCTCACTAGGACATATCATGGCTCATTTACAATTCTTAAGTGCCTAAGTGGCCTCTTTAAATTGGCATACATAAATGCTTGTGCCTACTTGTGCATATACTGTACTTGCTCCAGTATATCTGCAACATGCTTTTACACAAGGGGACAAGTGCTTAACAGTCATAATAATATTTTGTTTGCCACTTGTATGGATCATACAGATATTAGATAGTCATAGCAGCCAGTGAAACTTGTCCACCCACTATAACTTTCAAATATATCATACAAAGCTTTGAAAAATATTGTGTTGGTGGTGGTACTGTAGATACACAACCCTTTTTAAAAAAAACATTTCTGACTAAAACCTGAAATTACCATTAGGCAACTATTAGAATTTTGTCCGGCCCACGCTTGCCTCCCCCATTTCACCTTTTGTACCTCCTCCTACTGTAATATCTGATTTTGAACGTTTACAGCGGAGGTTCTCAACCTGTGGGTCGCGACCCCTTTGGCTGCTGAATGACCCTTTCACAGGGGTCTCCTAAGACCATCAGAAAACACATATTTCCGATGGTTTTAGCAATAATATTATAGTTGGGGGTCACCACAACAAGAGGAACAGTATTAAAGGGTCGTAGCATTAGTAAGGTTGAGAACCACTGTTTTACAGGCTTACATGCTGGCACTGCTCCTAAGTGTTTCAGGACTGAGATGAAAGAATATGCCCAGAAAAAAACTTTCTTTGTTGTTGCAAGATGCAAGATGCGGACATTCGCTGCTACTCCATGCCTGGCCAATAAAAATTCAGCATTTTCTAAGCAAAGGAAAGTATAAAATATTCATGTTATTAATCTGGTGCTAAATAGTTCCAGGGAACATATCTCTATCAACCAATCAGATTCTTGTTTTTCATTTTCTAGCATAATCAAACATAATTGCAAATTGGTTGCAAGCTGCATTGATAAAATTCAGTACCTAAATTAGTAATTTACTCCCACAATGTTATAAAACAACATCAGAATGGAAAAAAGCTAAATTTACTAATTTATGCTGGAAACCTCTTTTTAAATGAACTAGGATCAGAAACACAATATTAATGTGAGGTAATCCAGCAGTACAGAGTCTAATATACATTTTTTTTTTGTAAATTTTCTGTTTTGCTTCTGGGGATAGAAACTTTTTTCTGTGGGACAAATGTTTCCCAAGAGCAGATGGTTTGCAAGATTAAGTACTGAGAGGGAACTTTGTTGGCTAACAGAGGAGCAGCTGTTTCATTTTACACCTGTTCTAAATATTGTTACTATCAAACAATCCCTATCTTTCATTGTATGAAGTGAGAGACAAGAACAGAAAATAATCTATTGGAACAGTTTAAGATCACATGGAACACAATTTGCCCAGATCTCTCCATTGTCATAGCATGTTTACTTACTACATATATTAAACTAAAATGCAATAATCAAAGTGCTCCTCTCCCTTAGTTGGCTCTTTATATATATTAAAAAAACAAGCGGGTAATCTTAATGGAAAACATTTCAGGAATCTCATTTTGTTTCATTTTTCTATTTACACTCAGGTCTATTGACTGCCTATGAGTAAATCAAATTATTGCTGTTTTACTCCTAATTCAAACCATACACTGTCAAAAGATTATTTTGCAACCATTTGTTTCTGCTTGATAGCCAGATTGGCCTTTTAACATATTGGGTAGGGTACTGAATAGAAGAACTGAGACTTTTTATACAAGAAGATGTGTTGTTCTAGATACAGCAAATAAAAAAATACATAAGAAACAGGATATGTTGAATCTTTTGTAATGACAAAATGTAATTGTGAAATGTGTCTATAACACATTATCCTGAAATAATAGTATATATTTCAGTCTAAGGGCTATTTCTGTAATGCAATGCTTCAAGTATTTAATGTAATTAAAATGTGTACAGTAGAGATCCAGAAGTGAATTGCATTCTTTAGTGTATCACAGCTGTTCCTAGAGCAGCTGGTGTTGTCCATCTAATTTCTTCTTGATTTCTATAACATTCCTAAATAGGATTCAAATGTGTTTACATGCGTACTGTCACTGATATAAGATCCTAAAATGGTCTTCTAAAACCATTCTGCTGGAAAAGGAATCCTTGGTTCTTAACCATAGTATGAGATTTTTTTTGTCATCTTGTCTATAAAGTTTTACCTTACATATTTCTGAAATAAGCAAATGCCAATATCCTTCTCCACAGATCCAGCTGATTCAAACCATACCCTTGTCCACTCCTGCTACTAAAATAAATCTTTTAAGGTCAGTTAGCAAGTTTTAGTACATAGAACAAATATAAAGTTTCTGTAGGATAGGCCTATTTGCTTTCATTTCTGGGTGTAAATGAATAACTGACCATTTCTTGATCTTTTGCTGTTTGTGACCTCTTAAAAGTGATTTACAGCAAAGCACATAATTACCTGCTCCGAATCTGTGTTGGAATCAACCGCATCTGAAATGGCAAGCAATTTGCTGCTAGTAAGGGTATGATGCAGCTGCTCTTATTCCCTTCATGACTAAAGAGGGCTCTATTAATAACTTAGGTAAAATTGTCTGGTATAACTTCCATGTTATACCCTTGATTCGAAAGGCTGCACCTCTATTTAAATAAAAAAAAAAAATCTTTTAGGTATAAAGGCAGTTAAGTTTAATAAACAGAATGGTGTGGGTGGTATTTAAATGCACCCACATGTACAGCAGACGAATATGAGTGTGAAAGTAGGTATACAAGGTCTTCTTTTACTCTGCCAGTGCAGAAAGAGATGTGGAAAAATAGTTACACGTTTAAAAATGTACTGGGGAGAATGTATGCATCAGAGTTTGGGTTGGAGCCACAGTCAAAAGTGGATAGCACTCAAGGATAAAAACAGCAGTATTCTGTGAAGGAGTGGAAGGAGCCCTGTAGGAGAAAAAAACAGCTACCACCTGGCAAGACTGTACAGAATAACAAAACAGAAAGAGGCAGGCACTAATTAAAAATGCAAAAATAGGCTCAGTGTTATATTAGCAGAATTGATATCTTGCAAAACATCAGTGGCCGTGGCATGTATTTAAAGACAATGCACACAAACCTAAAAATTATACACTGAAGCATGTGCCTCCCTACTCCAGTACCTTATTTGTTTCAACTTGGGCACATGAGTTTGACAGTGCACCTGCCCCTAGATATGTGTGATAATCCAAAGCAACAAATATGCAGGTTGGACTGACCTACAAGGGCACCAGGAAAAGAACCCAGTGTGCCCCAATCCTGATGGGCCCTTCCAGCCTTGTCAGGCGGGTGGTATGGTGCACATGGGGCTGACTTCAGGTGGTAATTGGTGATGGAGGGAAGCAGTAATCTGCAATGAGGAAGGTAGTGTGGCAGAAGAGACTAGAGTGGGCCTTTGGCTGTAGTTTTCCGATGAGATCCAGCTACCCCAGTCTGACACTGTTAGTAGTAGTAGTGCATGTACATTAGAGACTAATTCCCTATAGTTTTTCTTCCAGGTGGTTAATGGTTGAAGATAACCTTTTTTGATCATGGAAAAACTGAATAAATAATGGCTTGGATCATTGGACACAATTCCTTTGCACGTTTGATAGTGACCAGTTTAAGGGGTAACTTGTGGACAGTAAGCTTATTACACCTACTATTTTAATTTGTTTATATGTTGTTATTTACCCATATGCAGCAGCACTCCAGAATATATGTCAGTTCGGAAATTATTACAACAATAATAAGAATGTAACTTCATTATTGGTTTGCAAAGTTACAAGTGGTAAACATACAAAGATTATCTGGCAGCAATCCCAGTATTAAATGATAATAAAAAGGTCTAATAAAGCTTTCACAAAATGCAGAGAACCAGAAAAAAAGGGAAGATTTCCTCAGGGTATGGTGGGTCCAGGTGCACATGCATCAGGCCTTTGCATAACCTCAGCAGCTTAGTCTGTTATTTGTGAGAATCTTAAAATGCTAAAATAAACTATTTTCAATAAGTTGATTTTCAACATTGGTCCGGATTTTTGCCTATTTGTTTCTGGATCCTTAAGGATGCCATAAACCTTTTATACACCTTTTAAATAAAAAGTAACACCAAAACATGAAAATGTTTTAAAGTAATTAGAATAAAATGTACTGTTTCTCTGCACTGGTAAAAGTCGTGTGCAACAGTTTATAAGCGGCTGTGTAACCACTGGGCAGCTGAAAAAAAAGGAGAAAAGGCACAGGTTACATAGCAGATAACAGATAAACTCTGTAGAATACAATGGCAATCTACACATCTGTTTTCTGCTATGTTACCTGTGCCTTTTCTCTTTTTTTTATAATTTGAATAGATACCCCCATATACAGCAGCTTTGTTAATATAAACCAGTGATCCCCAACCAGTGGCTCGGGAGCAACATGTTGCTTACCAGTCCCTTGGATGTTGCTCTCAGTGCCCCCAAACCAGGTAGTTATTTTTGAATTTCTGACTTGGTGGCAAATATTGTTTGAATAAAAAAAAAAGATTTACTACCAAATAAAGCCTCCTGTAAGCTGATAGTGTGCATAGAGGTACCTAATAGCCAATCTTAGCCCTTATTCTGCACCTCCCTGAACTTTTATGGTGCTTGTGTTGCTCTTTAAGTCTTTTTACATTTGACTGTGGCTCACATGTTTGGGGACCCCTGATATAAACTATAATAGGGTTTCTGAAGCAAACACATAACTTTCATTTTTTGGTGTTACTATTCCTTAAGGGGGACTGGAGAGTTTTAAGTGATGAGTGAAAAGATGCTTGAGCTATAGTGATAATATTTTCATGCAGTCCCAGGTAGAGGTGTGTGGAAAAAATTGTACTTGGGGAAGAGAGAGATCAGTTGGTAGAGGAATGAAGAGCACTGTTGCATTTGAATTTTCCTAGTGGTATGAGTAAAACCAGTTGCCCTGAAGGTGAGCAAAGAAGCACCAAATGTTTTGCAGGATTCATTGAGGTCTGGCATGGTGCCAAGAGACTGGCGGATTGCTAATGTGGTGCCGTTATTTAAAAAGGGATCCCGTTCTCAGCCTGAAAACTATAGGCCTGTTAGTCTGACATCAGTAGTAGGAAAACTTTTGGAAGGGGTAATAAGGGATAGGGTACTTGAATACATTGCAGTTCACAATACTATTAGTTTGTGCCAGCATGGTTTTATGCGTAACAGATCTTGCCAGACTAATTTAGTCGCCTTTTATGAGGAGGTGAGCAGGAACCTTGATGCTGGAATGGCAGTTGATGTCATCTACTTGGACTTTGCTAAAGCGTTTGATACAGTACCTCACAGAAGGTTAATGATCAAATTAAGGAATATTGGCCTAGAACATAATATTTGTAATTGGATAGAGAACTGGCTGAAGGATAGAGTACAAAGAGTGGTTGTAAATGGAACATTTTCTAATTGGACCAGTGTGGTTAGTGGAGTACTGCAGGGGTCAGTCCTTGGGCCTTTGCTTTTTAACTTGTTTATTAATGACCTGGAGGTGGGCATAGACAGTACTGTTTCTATTTTTGCTGATGACACTAAATTGTGCAAAACTATAAGTTCCATGCAGGATGCTGCTGCTTTGCAGAGCGATTTGACAAAATTAGATAACTGGGCAGCAAACTGGAAAATGAGGTTCAATGTTGATAAGTGCAAAGTTATGCACTTTGGTAGAAATAATATAAACGCAAACTATCTACTGAATGGTAGTGTGTTGGGGGTTTCCTTAATGGAGAAGGATCTAGGGGTTTTTGTTGATAACAAGTTGTCTAATGCCAGGCAGTGTCATTCTGTGGCTACTAAAGCAAATAAAGTGCTGTCTTGTATAAAAAAGGGCATTGACTCAAGGGATGAGAACATAATTTTGCCCCTTTATAGGTCCCTGGTAAGGCCTCATCTTGAGTATGCAGTGCAGTTTTGGGCTCCAGTCCTTAAGAAGGATATTAATGAGCTGGAGAAAGTGCAGAGACGTGCAACTAAACTGGTTAAGGGGATGGAAGATTTAAACTATGAGGTGAGACTGTCAAGGTTGGGGTTGTTTTCTCTGGAAAAGAGGCGCTTGCGAGGGGACATGATTACTCTGTACAAGTACATTAGAGGGGATTATAGGCAGTTGGGGGATGTTCTTTTTTCCCATAAAAACAATCAACGCACCAGAGGTCACCCCTTTAGATTAGAGGAAAGGAGCTTCCATTTGAAGCAGCGTAGGTGGTTTTTCACGGTGAGGGCAGTGAGGTTATGGAATGCCCTTCCTAGTGATGTGGTAATGGCAGATTCTGTTAATGCCTTTAAGAGGGGCCTGGATGAGTTCTTGATCAATCAGAATATCCAAGGCTATTGTGATACTAATATCTACAGTTAGTACTAGTGGTTGTATATATAGTGTATGTATGTGAGTGTATAGATTGGTAGGTGTGGGTTAAGTGTGCTGGGTTTACTTGGATGGGTTGAACTTGATGGACACTGGTCTTTTTTCAACCCTATGTAACTATGTAACTATGTTAAGGATTGGTTTTCTCTATCTTTCCATTAGTTTATATAATGGAAGTCAGCGTAGGAAATGGACATGGAGAGTTCAGTGTGAAGGGTATTAAATTATTGTCTTCAAACTTGAAAGATTAATTGAAGGACAAAGTCATATATAATTTCCTTACATAGAGAAATTAAGAAATGTCTTGGCAGGCAAAGGAGAGAGGGAAGTGCAAAATGGGCGAAAAAAAAGTCTACAAAGATGAAAATTTTGTTAAATCAAAAAGAGACTGGAAAGTTCACAATTAAAAATTTTGCCCAAATTTGCCCAGTATTAATAAATGGGCTCCACGACAATGACATGGAAACACCTTTTTCCATTACAATATGAAGGATACTTCTCTGAGGTAGAGAACAAGACAATGATTTTGTTTAGATTACAAATTACAAATTGATCCAGAAAATCTCTGAATTCATTGTTAATAAACTGTTGAAATAATTGGCATATTACAAAGTCCAAATAGCATTAAATGGCATTCAAAGTGACTATACCTTGTGGGTATTCCCTGGGGAGAAGTGGAGGGGCAAATGAATCTCATCTAAACTTCATTAGTTCTGTTTCCTAAAAAGCATAAAGGCAGATCAAAAAGGGAGTTTATGGCAACACTTAGGAGTTTGTTGAAGTTTATTTCCATAACATGGTTAGGAATTGCAATTTTAAAATCTGAAATACGTAATCAGGATGAGACTGACAATTTTCAAGAACTCCAGTCAACAGTAAGAAATTGTTGCTACGTCTATAGGTTCAAAGAAGAAGACATCAGTCCAAGATTGCAAAAAATCTTTATCTGTTGCACTAAAAAAGAAATGCAAAACAAATTTGTTAATTTTCATCATCATGTCTTCTTCATCATCTAATGGGATTTGAGCCTTTTCCAGTCCATTGTCTATCTAAGGAGTTGTCCAGCCCCCTTTTTTGGACAATGTTTATTGATGAGCGAATCTGAAATGGCGACAAAACTTTTTGTTAATGTGCAAAACATCTATTTTTTACATGCAACATTTTTCACAGTTTGCGAATTTTCCACCATTGTGTAATTTTTTCCAACTTTTCGCTAATTTTGTGACGTACCAAAAAGGGACAGATTTACTCAAGTTTATTTTTTTGATGCGTGTAATTTTTTTGACGCGCACTACAATTTCGTTTGAGGTGCACAACTTTTTTATTTGTCACGTGGCAAATTTTTTTGTGGTGATTTTTTGCTCCCGCTTTGCAACACAATCTGCCAATGGCTAAACCTGTTATCTAGAATGCTTGGGATCACTATACTTTAAGTCTACTAAAAAAATATTTAAACATTAAATAAACCCAATAGGATTATTTTGCCTCCAATAAGGATTAATTATGTCTTATTTTAGATCATGTACAAGTTACTGTTTTAATATTACAAAGGAAAAGGAGATTCATTAAAAAAAATATATATTTCTACGGGACATAGTCATCCCATAATTTGGATCTTTCTGGGTAACGGGTTTCCATAAAATGGGTCCTATACCTGTACTAAAGACTTATAAACTGCAATGTAATTTTGCTTAATTCTGCAAATTTTGCAGTTTTCCAAGTTTTTCTGTGGTTTTGCAAATTTTTGGGTGGAAACAGGCCATTATTGCTAATTAGTATTGGTCTTCCCATTTATACTATGTGTTATTGTAGAAACTACTTACAGAGTTTTTTGTGCAAGTAGTAGGGGGTGACACAGGTGTGGCTTTGGACCTAAAACATAAATTATATGCTCCCAAGAAATACCTGTATTGATCGTGCACAAAGAGCACAGCATGCTACATGTGTATGCCTAGGCCTAGCACTACACCACAACAGTAGATATATAGTAGTCACTTATTAATTATACCAGCAGCATTTATTTGTTTTTCAGATGCTAGAAATTCAGTTTTCGTTTTTATATCATTCTTGCCTCGGCAAGTATGATGTAAAAAGGCATTTTTTAAACAGCAGTTAGAAACCTAATACATTGTTTAGCAACAAGATACTGTTAGACTCGCATTATTGTATCTATTGAAAGGCTGCCCATGACCATTTTACAGATAAATATAATCTTTGCTGAATTCATTTTAAGTCATTTTATCTTCTTTTCCTTTCATATATATGTATATTATTGTAAAGATATATTTTCTAAATAATTGCACTAAATGAATTAGCACAGACCTCTGGCTGGCAGTCT